>NC_046156.1:42469962-42769962 GCF_011064425.1 Rattus rattus
GTGAATGCTTCTACCCTTCTTTAAAGGGAACAAAGAATACCCTTGGCAGGGAAAAGAGAGGCAAAGATTAAAACAGACACAGAAGGGACACCCATTCAGAGCCTGCCCCACATGTGGCCCATATATATACAGCCACCCAATTAGACAAGATGGATGAAGCAAAGAAGTGCAGAAGTGTAGATCGCTCCTGAGAGACACAGCCAGAATACAGCAAATACAGAGGCAAATGCCAGCAGCAAACCACTGAACTGAGAATAGGACCCCCGTTGAAGGAATCAGAGAAAGAACTGGAAGAGCTTGAAGGAGCTCGAGACCCCACATGTACAACAATGCCAAGCAACCAGAGCTTCCAGGGACTAAGCCACTACCTAAAGACTATACATGGACTGACCCTGGACTCTGACCTCATAGGTAGCAATGAATATCCTAGTAAGAGCACCAGTGGAAGGGGAAGCCCTGGGTCCTGCTAAGACTGAACCCCCAGTGAACTAGACTCTTGGGGGGAGGGCGGCAATGAGGGGAGGGGGGGAGGAACACCCATAAGGAAGGGGAGGGGGAGGGGATGTTTGCGGAAACAGGGAAAGGAATAACACTCGAAATGTATATAAGAAATATTCAAGTTAATAAAAAAAAAAAAAAAAAAAAAAAAAAAAAAATCACCTAACAAGGGGGTTATGGAAAGACTTCCATGTGATAGCTGGTCTTACAAAAAAAAAAAAGAAATAGAAATAGAAAAAGAACTGGGGAGAAACTGTTGTAACCTCCTGGAGGTAAGGCACCCTTCCCAGACTTGAGTTCTTCACATACCTCAGAGCAACAAACACAACCCTTGTTGAGAGCTGGCCTGTTTCTTCTTTACTTAAAAGAAATATGCACTGTGTACTATGATCAAAGTCATAGTACAACAGAAACTCTTTGAGGGCTTTTCAGTAGGAGACACCAGATGGAGGGAGATCATTTACTTTGGCATGTCTGAGAACTAAGCTCAAAGAAGGAATCCTTCACATCTTGTAATAAAATTCTGTTTTAGTCTCTTCCTGTTCTGTCTTACTGCCATCTCATGCTTGTCGAGGACAGATCCAACAGTAAATTTCTGTTGTTATCAGAAGAATAAGTCTGTGCCTACATGCTTGTATCCATGCCTTACTTTGGACACAAACACATATAGCTTGACATTCCTCCACATGCTACCCTTGGTAACTCTTTAAGCATCTGGACTGTTTGTCATGAGCAAATCCCTTTTCTCCTCTGTGATCCAACAGTGTGGGTCTTTTCTCCCTCTGTGATAATGATCTCTGCAAGTGCTGACTCCAGGTCCCCAGCTGCTGCTCTAGTTGTTTCTGAGCTTCTGAGAGGTTATTCCTCTGCTCATTTCAGCATCATGCCACTTCCTTTTCCCAGTAATTGATTGTATTCATAACTTCTGCCACTAGATTGGAAATGAATCTCTACAAAGAATGTTGGATGTGGGAAGACATTAGTTTCTCTAAAGAAATTCCTATCAGGCATGAGGTACCATTCCCCTTCCTTGATGGGCAAATGTATATCAGTCCTCACTGTCAGTCAAGGTAGTTGACAGACATGGACATAAAGTTCATCTTTTCAATGGAGCTAGAAAGATGTGTCAGGAGTTGCCATCTCAAACAAAATATAACGGAGTGACTTAATGTCTGTCCTGCACAGAACGCTAGCCAGGATTCTAATTCTAGCAGCTGAACATGGAACAGTGAAAGCAGCTGAACAGAGTGAAAGCCAAAACTAGCGTGAAGAGTGCTAAACATAGACTTTACATTTTCTGCTCATCTTGAGATGGCCGTGTTTCCCCAGGATGCTGACCCTGAAGCTGTAAAAGCTTGGCACCCATTGTTTTACCATGAAGAGTGCTTTCCTTTCCCTTAAGTACTGAAGCCTTTCCTGATCTTAAAATAGATTTAGTTTTTAAAAGAAAAGAAAAAAAAAAACAGCAACGTTCCATTACTTTCTCATGTTTTGCCTCAGCAAGGTCATGGGAAATGCTGAGAAGCCTTTTACTGGGGTTTTTATCAACTTGTTTTCCCTTATGTTACATAGAAAAGGTGACTTTCAGACACAAATTGCCAGTTTTCTAAATCTTGCTCTTACGTTTGAGATCAACGATCACAGGGACACAATTCAAACTTACCTAAGCACCAGTTGCTACTGATTTCTCTGACTCTGAACAGTGCACCAAGGATGAAATGCATCAAGATAATGTTTTCTCCAGAGACTTGGCATTTAACTAGATCAGGATTCCAAGGCAAATTAAATGCTTCATGGCCTGGGAGCTTAATTCAGCTCTTGTTTAATTAACTAGTCAGTGGATTGATTGCAAGAAGTTTAGTTTTATCAGTAGGACAGAAAAAGTTTTTTTAAAAAGCCTTTTTAGTTTTTCAATTTTTGTCTCACTTTAATAAAGCAAACTATTACTAGACTTGGTATAAACACTGACTTTTGAAAATCCCTCCTTTTCTCAGGAGTGGATGTCACGGCTGTGACTGGAGCTATGTGCTGATGGGTTGCTTTCATTATTTCATTTTGGAGACAACACTGATGTTCATCCACCTCAACCCTTCGGTAGGTGTCCCCTCTGAAGATAACTATTGTTCTTGAATTTATGCTGCATCAGTTACATTTCAGATATCAAGCTACAGCACAGTTGTTGTGTTTTCAGAAAAGTAATTTTAAGTGTTATGGGTGTACACGCCTTGAATTAATGCATCATTTTCTGCCAGTCAATAGAAGAAAGCAAGAGTGTATTTATCAATATCTGAGGTCTGTGTTACAGGAAAACCACAAGTTCACCTTCAGGATCACACCAGGAGTTGATGAGCCATTGCTGAGTTACAAAGAAAAATATGAGATACAGGAATACAGAATATTTCTAAAATTTAGGTTTGTGGGCGATAATGAGGCTCAGCTACTGAAGGCACTCGCATACATTTAAAGTTTTACATCCTTGAAACTAAGTCCATGATTAACATATATTTAGCCCTTGCCCTAAGGGACATCTCTGTCTCTTCATTATACATACTTGGTTATGTTTTCATCAGAGGAGTTGAAGGGAGCTTCAGAGAGGGGACAAGCAGAGGAATGGAGTTCATGGATAAGAAAACAGGAAAGGTCATTATCTGGAGGAAAACTGGAAACCAGTTGAGGAAGGGTAGGTGACATGGAGGAAGGCAATAGAAGGGAAAGAATGAGGAAAAATAATAATGAAACGCATACAAAAGATGCCATGATGAAATTTATTACTTTATATATTAATAAAAATACTTTCTTGAAGATACTTCTTGTGCTAACTACAGACCAGAAAGTGTTTCAGGCCATGAAGATCTAACATGAACATCATGCAAATCACATTTCTGAACTATAGCTCCAGCTTCCGGGTAGAGAATAAAATCAGTGGAACGAAGTAAGAAGCAGAGAAATCAGATTATCCCAATAGTCCCTGAGAGCGACCATGATAGCACAGGTTATGACACAAGGGTAGGAAGTCTGGTGTACTTTAAGAGTAGAGCCAATGAGATTTGATGACAGTCAGAAGGATATAGAACATACCTGAGACAATGCATTATAGGGGCTACAGAAATGGCTCAAAAGTCAAGAGCATGGTGGATGCTTTTCCAGAGAACCTGCGCTCAATTCCCAATACCCATGTGGGGGCTCCCAACTGTCTGTAACTCCAGATTCAGGGAATTTAATGCCCTCTTCTGGCTTCTGTGAGTACTGTAAGCATAAGATGCATAAACATTCAGGTAAGCACTCCTATGTATAAAACAAAAATTAATGCAATATAGACATGGAAAATCTAAAGGTCTTGCGGGAATGATCAAAAATTCTGTTTGGGTTCTGCTGCATAAGTACCAAGAAATGATCAAACATACAAGCCACTTCAGAGGAAGAACCAGCTGAGACCACAAAGATGGGAAAAGTTGGCAGGTAGATATAAAAATGTTCATGTTAAAGAATATATAAAAAGGAAAGTTACAAATTACAAACGCTGACACCCAAGATTCAAGATGAGAAAGAGAAATGGGAAAATTCAATATAAAATCTATTTCTGTGAGATTGAATAAAAGCCACAAGAGTACGGTGTCTTGTGAGCAGCATGAGGAGAGGGTGTCAAGGACAAGGGACAGATCATCCGAAGCATTTGTCAAGCAGTAGAACAAGACAAGAAGCTGGGCATGAAGATACCTCCACAGTCATTAAGGATGTTGATTTTGAAAGGCCTGGGTTAGCAGAGCGCTGCATGACAGCTTGGCTCTTGCAATACCCTTACAACAGAGCATGAGGAAGAAAAATTTAAAATACAAACAAAAGTTCTCAGGAGATTTTCATCATAAATAATTAGAGATACTGGACAGGATCAGCAAGACATTTGGCCAAGAGATTATCTGATGGTTTCTTGGTTAAAAAAAAAAAAATCTGAAGAGATTGTGATTCTTACATTGGGAAAAAGGAAGAGCAGCCTGGAAGTTATCAGGTAGAAAGAGACTGAGAACCCTACTGACCTGCCTCTTCCTAGGACCAATGCAGAAAAAGACAAAACAGTAACAGACATGCTTTTCTGCTGCTTCAACTAAACCATAGACTAACATCCAGGTTAGGTGCACACAATGACACAGTTTGGTCCTTCTGGTGAGTTCCTTTCATATTCTTCTATGATTGTGCTCAGTAACCTTCAAATAACACCAATGAAACCCCCCTGCATTTTGCCTTGACCTTTCAATGTGCCACCAAGTAAACCCATTTGTCCACAGCCTTTGCCCTCTGTTGTCGCCCCTGCTTGGTTGAGCACACTGCTTCTGTGTTCCTTTTAGATATCCTCCCCTTGTGATGGGATGATGCGATTTCCTTACATATGGACTACAACTAAACATGTCTGTTTCCTGAACTTCTCCTGAGACCCTTCTCTGACTGACCATTACTGGAAGAAAAAATAAAAGCACAGAACATCAAGCAGGATGTTTGCAAGGGAACCTGACTGCAGGGAACTGACGAGTTCTCATTCAGGCTGCAACTGAAGAGAACACTCAGAGAAGGAAATGATAGAGAAGATGGGGTATGTGTTCCCCCATAGTCCAGTATGAGGCTAGGATAGGGTGATAGACTAGAGAGAATGAAAATGAGTCATCTGATGATGGACAAAGCCGGCAAAGCTAAGAAGAGGCAGTCAGAGCAGCTTCTGGTGAGTGTGGTCCAGGGGTTGTAGAACAGGCCAATGTCTGTGGACTCAAAGTCATCACCGAAACACCCTGAATGTTAGATGCATTGCATTCTACAGTTTAAATAAACTTGGGTGAGGGTAAGAAGGACAGAAATATGATACACATTGTGATATGGGTCAAAGTCCAGATCACAGTTTGCTTTATACTAAGGAGAGGCAGGGAATCTCATGGTTACATCTGCCATGGATCTGTGGCATCCAGACTATCTGGATAGGATGTAGGATGTTGGCATTTGCTTCAGTGGTTACCACTAAAATAAAATAACCCACCTTTTTTTCTTCCAAAAGCAAAGGAAAATTAGTTTATTCATATTATAGAACTGAGGGAAATCAGAATTCGAGAACCCAAGGATGACTTCAACATTCCCACTTATTTTAGCAATTATCTTTCCCTAAAAACCACTAGCCACTTAAATCTTCTTGTGTTTATGTCCTTAAATTTTATAGAGTATAAAGGGGCAATCGTACCTTAATGAGTCTTCCTTTACATTTGCCTTCAAGTCCCGCCCCCTTCTATTTCACTTTACAAACACAGTCAGCAAACTCTTACAAGGCTCTGGGTGATTTGAGTAGAGAAGGGTAGTCAGTGAATGGAGAAGGCTAAGAAATAAATCATTTATAAGAAAAATAGCAGTTCATGGACAATGAGTCAGGTCCCTAGGGGAAAAAGTCAGTCTAGCTTTTCCAGCTAGAACCTTCTCCAATTTTTAAGAATGCTTCGTTTCCCCGAGTTTCATCATGTCTAACCTGATGGACATTTTATCTCCCTTGGGGTAGTTCCTGAGGGCCACTGCCACATTAGCTAAGCGTTGCACAAAACCCTGAGGACACTTTTACCAATGCTACAGTGCAATGTGCCTATTTTTTTTTCTCCCAGACACTCACACTTGTTGAAATAGCATGATACTTTTGTGTCTATTTCCCTTAGAAGCAAAGGTTAACATTGTGCGTTAATAGATGGTCTTTTTACTGGAGTCTACAGTTTATGTTGAAGAGAACCAGCCATGAATCACTACTGCAGGGTCATCGCCATCCCTTTGTCTCAGATGAGGAACAGGATCACAACAGTACAGATTATATTCAGGACCCACCCAAGTCAGGCCAGTGATTGTAATTCTTAGTGTTTGTAAGTGGATTACAAAAACATAAACATACTGAAAAGACCCCCAGCCAGGCAATATGCAGGAAGTGAGAGACTTTGGAGAAATCGGTTTTAAATGAGACACCTTCATTCAGTGCCTTCCCAGGGGCTTTCCGGGACTCATGCTGAAGAGGAGGCAGAAAGAGGGTAAGAGCAGCCAGAGGGGATGAAGGACACCCAGGAAGCCAGGCTCCTTCTAAACACAACAGGATCTGTGCACTTATGAACCACAAGACTGGGGCGGTACACACAGAGCCTACATGGGTCTACAGCAGATGGGATCCTAGAGCTGAAAGGAATGAACACAGGCTCATCCCTAATCCAGAAGCCATCTCCAATTAATAACAACTGGTAAGTGGAAATTTAGTTTCCTCCAAAGGAGTCTCACAGGAAAACAAACTACTCTTAAGGACAAAAATTATGCCCAGTATCTAGGCCAAAAGAAAAAAAGAAAGAAAAGAACCTGGAAACCCAAGTACAGAAGCCTAAAATTAACTATCTAGAAAATGTCTTAAATGTTGATACATATAATAGAAATAAGAATATTAAAAAATAAGAAGTAAATACCAGATAGTCTGAACATGGTGAGAGAGGATGAAAATCCCGGAAAGTTCTGGAAGGGAACCTTTAAGAACCATTCTGATACCATCAGCACTTAGAAAAGATTTCAGAGGGCAGTAACAGAAAACCACCAAGAGAAATACACAATAAAAGCTTAACTGTTCTGTAACATATTTAAAAATTCAAAACTAAGGAATTTTAAATTACACTTATATAATAAAAGTTAGGTAAACTATAAGGAAATTTGACAAATATTAGCTAAAAATATTTTCTCAGTTATTGGTGAGTTAAATAAATCATAAGTCAGCAATGAATCTTCATAGTATAATTGACAAATGTGGGTTATGAAAAAGACACATGAAAATTTAAATCTGGAATTTAGAAAATATTTCTAAACAATTTTCTGGGCAAAACCAAAATTGAACAGAGGATCCTCGAAAGATGCTTGCTCATAGTTAATAGTTATGGCCAAACTGAAGCAGTAACATATCAAAAACAAAAACTTATACACATAGCACAGCTGAGCCTTTAAACAAACCAAAACTCACTAAAGGTATGTATATATTCATGCTTATCACTGCAATATCTATAATAATCACGTTGGGGAGTTGGGTTCAGTACCCAAGTATAGGTGAATGAATAATGGAGTGTGGTATAAATACACAATGGAGTTTTATTCTGCAGTAAAAAAATAAAATTATGTCATTTGAGTAGAAAATAATAATGAAATAGAAGATCACTGTGAGATGTGAAATAAGCAAAACTATGAGAAATAGCATATATTTTGTTTCAAATACCAACTCTATATTCAGAAAAAAAGGCAAAAGAAACAGTCGAAGGTAGAACAGGAAAAAATAAGAAAGAATAATTCATACAAGTGAGACATAACATGAAACCATAAAGGAGGCTTTGGAGAGAGAAAAGACAAGCACCAGAAAGAAAAGGAGCAAGGATAAGGAAGGTTGATATGGTAAGAAATATCATCAGGGTGCAATAACACAGCTACATGAAATCCTACTAGAACTCATTATGTGTAATGGATATAGGCTAGCAGAAATAAACTGTTGTGGACTTCTGGCTTAAGCTAGGCAATGAGATGCTACCTCCACGTGATAAGATGAATGAAGATAATCAGACCGTGTAGGGTAGATGTGACTCCAAGAAGACAGGAGGGGAAAGAGCGTCAGAATTCAGATGAGTGGTAACTGGAGAGAAACACAAGGGCAAAACAAAGACAAGGAATAGAGAACAATGGCTTCAGAAATGGCTCCGCAGTTTGGAGGTACACATAAGCATCATCCAAAAGCAAGCTCACCAGCTCTAGTGGAAAGGAACCAGCACTTTTAACAGAGGGAGAGTCTAACACAGTTTTAAGTTTAGACCCCAATTGAAGCTTTTGATAAGATAGTGACACTTGAAAGGTGAGTTGAGAGGAGACTCAGTATGTCACCTGCATCTTGGCCAGGCACCATCTTTCTTTTTTCTCCATCTTTATTAAATTGGGTATTTCTTATTTACATAATTGTTATTCCATTTCCCGGTTTCCAGGCCATCATCCCCAACCCCGCCCCTCCCCTTCTACATGGGTGTTCCCCTCCCCATCCTCCCCCCATTACCACCCTCCCCCCAACAATCACGTTCACTGGGGATTCAGTCTTGGCAGGACCAAGGGCTTCCCCTTCCACTGGTGCTCTTACTAGGATATTCATTGCTACCTATGAGGTTGGAGTCCAGGGTCAGTCCATGTATAGTCTTTGGGTAGTGGCTTAGTCCCTGGAAGCTCTGGTTGCTTGGCATTGTTGTTCATACGGGTTCTCAAGCCCCTTCAAGCTCTTCCAGACCTTTCTAAGATTCCTTCAATGGGGGTCCCGTTCTCAGTTCAGTGGTTTAATGATGGCACTCACCTATGTATTTGCTCTATTCTGGCTTTCTCTCTCAGGAGAGATCTACATCCAGTTCCTGGCTGCCTGCACTTCTTTGCTTCATACATCTTATCTAGTTTGGTGGCTGTATATGTATGGACCACATGTGGGGCAGGATCTGGATGGGCGGGAGATATATTACTAAAAGCTGCAGTTTTCCAGAGATCTAACAGAGTACAACTCAGGGATGTACGGCCAAGTTACCACAGCCCATGGTATGAGGTAGCTATGGGTGGCATTGGAGAGAGAAGTCACATCTAATACGGGCACATTTAAAATTTTAGGCAGCCAGAACGCTTAGCCAGTAAAATAAATGATATAGTGTTGGGAGCCTCACTATTTTTAGTGACTCAAACCATATACAAAGTTATCTGAGGATAACTTTAAGGCCTTAATATAAGAAGGCTGCAGGCTCTAGTCATAGAACCACAGAGGTTAGGTATAGAGTAAGGGACTAGGTGCTGTCAGGTGGGTCTCCCTAGGGAGGAGAAATAGAATAGAAAGTTATGGATGGGTGGGGTGGGGAATTGGACTGGGAGGATCATACTAAGAGGAAGGGAAGAGAGATACACTCTAGGGGATACAGCTAGAGACTGACAGCATGCACAGACCCTGCACAGGCCTATGCCAAATAGGGTCCCAGCACTGAGAGAGTAAGTGGACACAGACCCATCCCTAATCCGGGAGCTATCTCCAATTGATGACCACTCCCAGATGAAAATTTCGTTTTCTGCAATAGAATGTCATTACTTACACAAACCTCTCTCAAGGGCAGCAGCTCCCCCCTCCCCGCCTGGCAATAGACAGCAACACAAAAGAACACCATGAAGTTTTCAGAGGTTCTTCTTTGTCTCATAAGGCTTAATCAGGGATTATGTTCTTCTTTTCTCTTTAAATTGCATATTTTATTTACTTACGTTTCAAATGTTATCCCCTTTCCCAGTTTCCCCTCTGCAAACTCCCTATCCCATCCCCCTTACCCTGTTTCTATGAGGGTGCTCCCCACCCATCCACCCACTCCTGCCTTACCACCCTAGCATTCCTCCTCTACACCGGGGCATCAAGCCTTCCCAGGACCAAGGGTCTCCCCTCCCATTGAAACCAGATAAGGCCCTTTCAGCTCCTTCAGCTCTCACTCCTCCATTGCAGTCCCTCTGATCAGTAGAATGGTTGGCTTTGAGGATCTGCATCTGTATTGGTCATGATCTGGCAGAGCCTCTCAGGACACAGTCCTATCAGGCTCTGTCAGCAAGCACTTCATGGCATCAGCAGTAGTGTCTGGGTTTGGTGTCTGCATGTGGGATGGATCCCCAGGTGGGACAGTCTCTGGATGGCCTTTCCTTCAGTCTCTGCTCCATTCTTTGTCCCTGCATTTCCTTTAGACAGGTGCAATTCTGGGTTAAATTTTTTGAGATGGATGGCTCCATCCCTCAACCAGGGGCCATGCCTAACCTCTGGATATGGTGTCTACAGGTTCTCTCTCCCCTTTGTTGGATATTTCAGCTAATGTCATCCCTGTTGGGTCCTGGGAGCCTCTTACGTTCCTGGCATCTGGGACATTCTGGTGGCTACTCAAAGTTCTCCATCCTCCACTGCTGCACAACTCTGTTCAGTTCCCATCTCCTCCCATACCTGATTCTGACCTTCTTTTTCCCCTCCCCCTCTGCTCTTCTCACAAGTCCCTCCCACCCTCTACATCCCTTGATTATTTTGTTCCCCCTTCTAAGTAGGACTGAAGCATCCACACTTTGGTCTTCCTTTCTCTAGAAACATGTGTGGCCCATGATTTGTGTCATGGGTGTTCCAAGCTGTTTGCCTAATATCCACATATCAGTGAGTACATACCATGTGTGTTCTTTTGTGACTAAGTTATCTCATTTAGGATGATATTTTCTAGATCTATCCACTTGCCTGCAAATTTAATGAAGTCACTGTTTTTAATAGCAGAGTAGTATTCAATTGTGTAAATGTAACACATTTTCTGTATCCATTCCTCTCTTGAGGGATATCTGGGTTCTTTCCAGTTTGTGGCTATTATAAATAAGGTTTCTATGAACATGTGTCCTTATTACATGTTGGAGCATCTTTTGGTTATATGTCCAGGAGTGGTATAGCTGGGTCCTCAGTGAGAACAATGTCCAATTTTCTGAGGAACAGACAGACATTTTCCAAAGAGGTTGTACCAGCTTGCAATTCCACCAGCAATGGAGGAGTGTTCCTCTTTCTCCACATCCTTGACAGCATCTGCTGTCACCTGGGTTTTTGATCTTAGCCATTCTGACTGGTGTGAGGTGGAATCTCAGGGTCATTTTGATTTGAATTTCCCTGATGACTAATGATGTTCAACATTTCTTTAGGTGCTTCTCAGCCATTCAATATTCCTCAATTGAAAATTCTAATTCTTTGTTGAGCTCTGTACCCAAATTTTACAAGGATTATTTGATTCTCTGGAACCTAACTTCTTAAGTTCTTTGTATATATTGGATATTAACCCTCTATCAGATGTAGGATTGGTAAAGATCTTTTTCCAATCTGTTGGTTGTCATTTGCCCTATTGACAATGTCCTTTGCCTTAAAGAAGCTTTTCAATTTTATGAGGTCACATCTGTGGATTCTTGATGTTAGAACATAAGCAATTGGAGTTCTGTTCAGGAAATTTTCCCATGTGCCCATGTGTTCAAGGCTCTTCCCCACTTTCTCTTCTATTAGTTTCAGTATATCTGGTTTTATGTGGAGGTCCTTTATTCAATTGGACTTGAGCTTTGTACAAGGAGATAAGAATGAATCAATTTGCATTCTTCTACATGCTGCCCTCAAGTTGAACCAGCACCATTTGATGAAAATGCTGGTTTTTTTCCATGGGATGCTTTTAGCACCTTTGTCAAAAATCAAGTGACCATAGGTGTATGGGATTATTCTGGATCTTGAATTCTATTCCATTGATCTATCTGTCTATTTCTGTATCAATACTATGCGGTTTTATCATTATAGCTCTGTAGTACAGCTTGAGGTCAGGGATGGTGATTCCCCAAGATGTACCTTTATTGTTGAGGATAGTTTTCACTATTCCGTGTTTTTGTTATTCCAAATGAATTTGAGAATTGCTGTTTCTAACTCTATGAAGAGTTGAGTTGGAATTTTGATGGGGATTGCATTGAATCTGTAGACTGTTTTCAGCAAGATGGCCATTTTTACTCTATTAATCCTGCCAATCCATGAGCATGGGAGAGCTTTCCATCTTCTGAGATTTTCCTCAATTTCTTTCTTGAGACTTGAAGTTCTTGTAATACAAATATTTCACTTGTTTAGTTAGAATCACACCAAGATATTTTGTATTATTTGTGACTATTGGGAAGAGTGTCATTTCCCTAATTTCTTTCTCACATGTTTATCCTTTGAGTAGAGGAAGGCTACTGATTTGTTTAAGTTAATTTTGTATCCAACCACTTTACTGAAGTTGTTTATCAACTGTACAAGATCTCTGGTGGAATTTGTGGGATCACTTAAGTATACTATCATATAATCTGAAAATAGTGATATTTTTACTTCTTCCTTTCCAATTTGTATCCTTTTGACCTCCTTTAGTTGTCTAATTTCTCTAGCTAGAATTTTAAGTACTATATTGCATAGATAGGGAGAGAGTGGCCAGTCTTGTCTAGTCCCTGATTTTAGTGGGACTGCTTCAAGCTTCTCTCCATTTAGTTTGATGTTGGCTACTGGTTTTCTGTATATTGCTTTTACTATGTTTCTTTATGGGCCTTGAATTCCTGATCTTTCCAAGACTTTTACAATGAAGGGGTTTTGAATTTTCTCAAATGCTTTTTCAGCATCTAATAAAATGATCATGTGGTTTTTTTCTTTGAGTTTGTTTATATAATGGATTATGTTGATGGTTTTCCATATATTGAGCCATCCTTGCATCCCTGAGTTGAAGCCTACTTGATCATGATGGATGATCGTTTTTGATGTGTTCTTGGATTCAGTTTGTGAGAACCGAATATATTTGAATATATTTGCATCAATATTCATAAGGGAAATTTGCCTGAAGTTCTCTTTCTTTGTTGGGTCTTTGTGTGGTTTTGGTTTTAGCATAACTGTGGCTTCATAGAACCAATTAGGTAACATTCCTTCTGTTTCTATTTTGTGGAATAATATGAAGAGTATTGGTATTAGGTGTTCTTTGAAGGTCTAATAAAATTCTGCACTAAGCATATCTGGTCCAGGGCTTTGTTTGGTGGGGAACTTAATGACTGCTTCTATCTTTAGGGGAATGTTTAGATGGTTTATCTGATCCTGATTTAACTTTGGAACCTGGAATATGTCTAGAAAATTGTCCGTTTCATCCAGATATTCCAGTTTTGTTGCATATATGTTTTTGTAGTAGGATCTGATAATTATTTGAATTTTGTCAGATTCTGTTGTTATATCTCTCTTTTCATTTCTGATTGCATTAATCTGGGTACTCTGTCTTCGCCCTCTGGTTAGTCTGGCTAAGGGTTTATCTATCTTGTTGATTTTCTCAAAGAACCAGCTCCTGGTTTTGTTGATTCTTTGTATATTTCTTTTTGTCTCCACTAGATTGATTTCAGCCCTGCTATTTACTCCTCTTGGGCATATATACTTCTTTTTGTTCTAGATATTTTAGGTGTGCTGTCAAGCTGCTGGTGTATGCTTTCTCCAGTTTCTTTTTGGAGGCACTCAGAGCTATGAGTTTTCCTTTTAGTACTGCTTTCATTATGTCCAATAAGTTTGGGTATGTTGTGCCTTCATTTTCATTTAATTCTAAACAGTCTTTAATTTCTTTATTTCTTCCTTGACCAAGTTATCATTGAGTAGAGCATTGTTTGGCTTCCATGTGTATATGAGTTTTATGTCATTTTCATTATTATTGAAGACCAGCCCTAGTCTGTGGTGATCTGATAGGATGCATGGGATTATTTCAATCTTCTGGTATATGTTGAGGTCTCTTTTGTGACCAATTATATGGTCAATTTTGGAGAAGATACCATGAGATGCTGAGAAGAAGGTATATTGTTTTGTTTTAGGATGAAATGTTTTATAGATCTCTGTTAAATCCATTTTGTTTCTAACTTCTGTTAATTTTACTATGTCTCTGCTTAGTTTCTGTTTCCATGATCTGTCCATTGATGACAGTGTGGTCTTGAAGTCTCCCACTATATTGTGTGAGGTGCAATTTGCACTTTGAGCTTTAGTAGAGTTTCTTTTATAAATGTGGATACTCCTGCATTTGAAGCATAGATGTTCAGAATTGAGAGTTCATTTTGGTAGATTTTTCCTTTGGCAAGTATGAAGTGTCCTTCCTTATCTTTTGATAACTTGGTTGAAAGTCGATTTTATTTGATAATAGAATGGTTACTCAGCATGTTTCATGGGACCATTTGCTTGGAAAACTTTTTTCTAGCCTTTTACTCTGAGGTAGTGTCTGACGTTGTCACTGAGGTGAGTTTCCTGTATGCAGCAAAATGTCGGATCCTCTTTATGTATTCAGTTGGTTAGTCTATGTCTTTTTATTGGGGAATTGAGTCCATTGATGTTAAGAAATATTAAAGAATAGTGATTGTTGCTTCTTTTTATTTTTGTTGTTAGAGATGAAATTACGTTTGTGTGGCTATCTTCTTTTGGATTTGTTAAAAGATTATTTTTCTTGCTTTTTCTAGGATGTAGTTTTTCATCTTGTGTTGGAGTTTTCCATCTATTATCCTTTGTAGGGCTGGATTTATGAAAAGATGTTGTGTAAATTTGGTTTTGTCATGGAATGTCTTGGTTTCTCCATCTAGGTTAATTGAGAGTTTTGCTGGGTATCGTAGGCTGGGCTGGCATTTGTATCGTTAGGGTCTGTATGTCATCTGCCCAGGATCTTCTAGCTTTCATAGTCTCTGGTGAGAAGTCTGGTGTCATTCTGATAGGTCTGTCTTTATATGTTACTTGACCTTTCCCCCTTACTGTTTTTAATATTCTTTCTTTGTTTTGTGCATTTGGTGTTTTAACTATTATGTGATGGGAGGAATTTCTTTTCTGGTCCAATCTATTTGGAGTTCTGTGGGGTTCTTGTATGTTGTGGGCATCTCTTTCTTTAGATTAGGGAAGTTTTCTTTTATAATTTTGTTGAAGATATTTACTGACCCTATAAATTGGGAATCTTCACTCTCTTCCATACCTATTATCCTTAGGTTTGATCTTCTCATTGTGTCCTGTACTTCCTGGTTGTCTTGCCTTAGGAACTTTTTCATTTTGCATTTTCTTTGATTGTTGTGTCAATGTTTCCTTTGGTACCTTTTGCACCAAAAGTCTCACTTCTATCTCTTGTATTCTGTTGGTGATGCTTGTATCTATGACTCTTGATCTCTCTCCTAGGTTTTCTATCTATAGTGTTGCTTCCCTTTGTGATTCCTTTATTGTTTCTATTTCATTTTTAGATCCTGGATGGTTTTGCTAAATTCCTTTACCTGTTTGGTTGTGTTTTTCTGTAGTTCTTTAAGGACTAAGGATTTTTGTCTTTCCTCTTTAAGGGTTTCTACTTGTTTAACTGTGTTCTCCTGTATTTCTTTACGGGAGTTATTTATGTCCTTCTTAAAGTCCTCTATCATTATCATGAGATGTGATTTTAAATCAGAATCTTGCTTTTCTGGTGTTTTGGGGTATCCAGGGCTTGCTATGGTAGAAGAACTGGGTTCTGATAATGCCAAGTAGTCTTGGTTTTGTTGCTTAGTTTCTTATACTTGCCTCTTACCATTTGGCTATCTCTGTTGTTAGCTGGTCTTGCTCTTTCTGACAGTGGTTTGTCCTTCCTATAAGCCTGTTTGTCAGACCTCCTGGGAGACTAGCTCTCTCCAGTCCAAAATTGGGTATAGAGAACTGTGGCATAGAGTCAGCTCCAAGCACAGATATAAACTGGATTTCTTTTCTTACAGGTTCTTTATATATTATGGTTTCCAGTTTGGGAACTCTTGCCCTCTTTTATCCTCCAGAGGCACTTGTACATGTGTGGCATTCACTCACATAGCCATGCACATAAATTTGTGTAAACAAATATAATAAAAGTGAATCTTATTTGCAGGAAAGAAAAAGTATAAGGTTCATAGCAGGATTATAGAGATACAGGCTTAAAAAATGGTTCAAAGGCAAAACAAAGAGTTGGTTGTTTGAAAAGATTAACCAAATCAAAGTAAAAAGAATTAAGTCAAAACTAGAGATTAAAGACATTATTAATATGTACTAATGAGGTCCTAAGAATTATTAGGAAATGCTTGGAAAGTTACAAAATGGAAGGAAGATCAAGAAGAAATGGTTAAATTCATTTTGGGAATTTACTAAATTTCAAACTTACTTCTTAGTCCACTTCTAAACACTTATTTAGTTAAAAACAAGAAATGTTCATAGAAATTTTAAAATCTTCCTACATAAGCAATAATGGAAATGTTGTGAAAAATCAAGAATATAGGAAAATAATCATATTTTGTTCTGAAGGAAAACAGAATGGCAGACAGAAACTGGCTTGCTGGGGACCACATCATACATTTTCCAGCTTCCGAAATATAACGCTCTGATTGTGACTACTCCAAAACAAAATGGAACATTACTCAGAAGTGAGATCTCAAACGGAACTGTGGATATCCCTTCTGAGGAAAGAATTAGTTTTCATTTGAGAAAAGGATAACTAAGTGTTGAAGCATATCACTCTGGTTGCTAGTATTATTGTTCTGTTTTTAATGCATGTGTTTATTATTTCAGACTTTTGTGCACATATATAATGTAATTTGATTCTGTCTGATGATTTTCTCTTTTTTTGTCTTCTCCCTCTTATCAAGCTCTTCTTCATCATAGTAAGTCTACTGTTGCTTGCATGTCTTAACTCAGATTGTATGCATGAGTTGCAGTTATTTACTTGAGCAATGGCAACTGACCCATATCTGCACCAATGTGAAATATGATTCTTTCTGTCTTATCAATCATTATCCTCTGAGAAGGGTGGGACCTTATAAGTTCATTCCCTATATACAGACGGGAATCTTGCGAAAGTCTTGTGCATGTACTTACTGCTACAGTGAGTTCATAAGTGCCACAGCCATGACATGACCAGAAGACAGCACCTAGAATTTCACAGCTCTGCTTCCCATCCTATGACTTTTACCCCCTTTCCATCACTCTTCTTTGATGTTCACTGAGCTTGGAGGAGGTGGTATACATTCTATTTGGACTGAGTACTCAAAAATCACTTATTCTCAGCACTTGGGGACCAATGATATATCCCTGTATCAACCATAACCCACTACAGACAAAATCTTCACTGACAAAGGTTGACAGCAGTGCCCATCTAAGGGTATAAACCTAAACATTACAAGGAAATTTGACCCCATGTCCATTTAGATGCTCATGGTTTTGCTCAAGAGTTCAGATATAGGAAGAGGTCTTAAATGCAGTTGAATAGACAAAGAGTTACTTCATTGATTTGGTTTTTTTCTTTTGTTTTGTTTTGTTTTGTTTTGTTTTGAGACAAGGTTTCTCTGGGCAACACTCCTAACAGTCCTAGAACTTGCTCTGTAGACCAGGTTGGCCTGGAACTCACAGAGACCTACCCGCCTCTGGCTCTTGAGTGGTGGGCCTGTCTGGTTTTCTAAGGATAAGGAAGCTTATGGTTCTGTTTCATAGGCTCCCTTACATTTGAGAAGCAAGCTAGTAATCTACGCTCTGTGACTATGCCTGGACTGGGCTCCTCATAAGAAGATATATGCAGGAGAAAGAAACTCACTCTATTTTAGTAACTGTAATGTTTGGTTTACATGTTGATTTGGTTAGGTTTTGATGTCAGGATGTTTGCTCAAACACCAGTCTGCATGCTGCTATGAAGATTTTCTCAGGTGTGATTAACGTGTGCTTTTTGTAAAATTTGAATAATGTAGATCACTCTCTCCCTAAAATGAGTAGACCTTAACCATCACTGAAGGCCTAGGGGCAGAGACTGGGATTCACTGAAAAGTTCATTCTTTGTAAAACTAGACCAAAATCAAGCGGTGACAGACATTAGACTCGTCAGCATCCAAAATGCTGTCATCTCCTTAAAAATCAATGTCTTGGTACATTATTATTGAGAGATAGATAGGTGAATAAACAGATAGACAGGATTAGATAGATAACAAATAGGTAGGTTGTGAAAGAGAGATTCTCCAGAGGACACTAACTCAGAATTTGTACTAGAGCTTTTGGTGTTTAGTCTGCATCAAAGATGCCAAACAGATAAAAAATAAATAATGGAGGTGGTGTATCTTCTTGAAGAGCCCAAGACTTATAAGCAGTATTTTTCTGGCTGCTTCATGGTAGCTGCATAGATACTCTTGCATATGAAAATAGTGTTAGTCTCATACTTGTCGGTAAATATGGTTAGGGGACTACACTAGATGGGTAAATGGGAGATTATGTGGAGGTTTAGAAAGATTTTTCCTTTTAATTTTACAAAACACAAATATTACAAAATACAAATATTACAAAAACATTCTGAACCAGATTTCAGTAAACATTTTGTTTTTGCTTCTAGGTTACATCATTCATGCCAGCTATTTATGTGACCTAGAAGCATTAACAAAATGTTTACTGAAACTTGATTCAGAATGCTCTTGTATTCTAAACTGTAACTTTATTAATATAACTATTCAACCTAAAATATTAGAATGATGTGCTATAGCATAGGAAGTCTTAAAAATCATAGGTATACATGATAATACCCCCAGAACTTAAGAGCTTAATTCAGGAGGATTGGTGCAAGTTTGAGGGCAAACCTGGGATACACAGGGTTTGAGGCTAGTCTGAGTTACATAGTGACATTGTCTTCAAAGGAAAAATCTTTCTAAACCTCCACATAATCTCCCATTTACCCATCTAGTGTAGTTCCCTAAGCATCTTCAGGTAGTCCTTCCATTTCAATCACGTCTTTTAGTCACCAGAGAACTTTACACACTCATCCACATTTATTGTCATCATCCATACAAGGACTTTGCCTCAACTTGACTTATTGCTTATGCTACTCAGTTGCACAGAAACTCATGAAAGACTGAATTTAATCAGCCAGGTCTCGTGGTTTATGCCTAAAATCCCAGTACTTAGAACACAGAGAAAGAAAATCATGAGTTCAAGGTAATCTTCAGTCGCATCGAAGTTTGAGGCCAGTCTGAACTATATGAGACCATATCTCAAAAAAGCAAAAAATATAAAACAAATACATCTACTAAACACAGTCATACATTGAACCCCTCACTTTTCTTCTCTGATGATTTCTAATTAAGGGCTATGATTTGATTACTAAAGAATCATATTCGAAGGTTTATTTATTTGTATTTTGCATGTGTGGCTTTTTCCCTGCATGTGTATGACTTGCATGACCGACACCCATAGAGGTCAGAAAAGGAAACTGGACCCTCTGAAATTGCGAATGGTTGTGAGCCATCATCTGGATGATGGGACTTGAACTTAGGTCCTCTAGAATAACAACCGTGCTCTTAACAACTGATCTATCTGGCCAGCACCAAATCAAGTGTGATGGTTTAAATGAGAATGGCTCCCATAGGCTCATATATTTTAATGTTTGCTTCCCAGTTAGGTACTGCTTAGGAAAGATTAGAGGCATAGCTTCATTGAAAGAGAGATGTCAATGCAGATAGACATTGAGGTTTCAAAAGCCCACCCTAGGCCAAGTCTGCTCGCTCTCTCTCTCTCTCTCTCTCTCTCTCTCTCTCTCTCTCTCTCTCTCTCTCTCTCTCTCTCTCTCTCTCTCCCTCCCTCCCTCCCCCTCCTCCCTCCCTCCCTCCCTCCTGCTTGTGGATCAGATGTAAGCTTCCAACTATTACTCAGTGCCATGCCTGCTTACCTTCATGCCTGACACTATGCTTCCCTCCATAGTGATCATGGACACTCTGAAACTATAAACAAACGCCAATTAAGTGTTTTCTTCCATAAGTTGCCTTGGTCGTGGTATCTCTTCACAGCAATAAATAAATAAACTCAAACAAATCTCCATCACATACTAAGCCTTAAAGAACTTGGGAAAGTTACTTAACCTCTGAAAACTTCACTTTCCTTGTGTAGTTTGAAATATAGTTCAGATGTGACTATGTTAAGAAAACGTTATTAGAATTAGATATTTAAAATAGCTACCATAGCAGCTGCTACCTCAGAAGCACTAAATAATTATTAGCCATATAAATTATTATTGCAGGAATTGGTAGAGATTAGTGCCTGTGAGGAGAGATTTTTATAGCTCATTGATGTATCCTTAAAGTGTGTGTACGCATTAATTTGTATATGAAAATTATATCTGCTCTTTAATTATGTATAAAAACAAAATTTTATAGTGGGTCTAATTGCTCATTATTAATTATCTCCATCATCTGCTGATTCAATTATCACTAATCTGAGGACAAGGACCAAACATGTCATTGGTTCTTACTCTTTATATTTGGTGAGTACTCTTTTTCTCCCCCTTACTAATGCGGTCACCTCCAATAGTTCAACATCACTCCCTAGAAAGTAGACACCAAAATAATACTGCTTATCCATAAAAGAAAAGGCATACAAAAGGGTATATGGATAGATGGACCTTGATCAACAGAGGTTAGTTTGGTGTACAATGTTTTAGGGGCAATAAGCCAGGCAATCTTTCACCCTATTACATTTACTTTATTTTTATTCATATATTTTGCATTACACAGGAGTCACAGCACACATGTGGGGGGCAGAGGACAAATTGCAGGAGTCAATTCTTTCCTTTTTTTATTAGATATATTTCTTTATTTACATTTCAAATGTTATTTCCTTTCCTGGTTTCCTGTCCATAAGTCCCCTATTCCCTCTCCCTCCCCCATAAGGGTGTTCCCCCCATCAACCACCCCCCCTTACCACCATCCCTGACATTCCCCTGCACTGGAGGGTCCAACCTTGGCAGGACCAAGGGCTTCTCTGTCCACTGGCTCCCAACAAGGCCATCCTCTGCTACCTATGCAACTGGAGCCATGGGTCTGTCCATGTGTATGTAGTCTTTGGTTGGTAGTTTAGTCCCTGGGAGCTCTGGTTGGTTGGCATTGTTGTTCTTATGGGGTTGCAAGTCCCTTCACCTCCTTCAGACCTTTCTCTAATTCCTCCAACGGGGAGTCCCGTTCTCAGTTCAGTGGTTTGCTGCTAGCATTCGCCTCTATATTTTCTATATATGCTCTGGCTGTGTCTCTCAGGAGATAGCTACATCCAGTTCCTATCAGCATGCACTTCTTTCTTTTAACTGTGGATCTCAGGTCCACAACTCGGGTCATCAGACTTGGCAGCATGTACCTTTACACACGGAGCCCTCTCTTTGGGCTTCATCGTTCTGCTGAGATGGTCCAGGCACAGCCCTCTCTAAATACAAATGTAGACAAATAAATGGTAATAATAGCTGTTAGCCATGTGATTTATTCATAAAAGGAAGGGCAAGATTGTCTTGGTCTCTCACTGTCTTAAAGCACCCACACAGAGCCAGGTAGTGTTAAGAGTGCACTGAAAAGTGTGTCATGAAACATAAATACATTCTTCCCTTCCCTCAAAGAAGCAGATAAGCACAACAAATTTCTCCAGAGGGTTTTTATGAATAACTCTAGCAAATTAAAAACAATGGGGAATCAAGGGACCAGTGTATTGCTACCTATTTCTGTGTTTAGCCACCCAGAAGGCATTGGTCTGCTACACAGATGGTTCAACAGTTAAGAGGACTAGCAGCTCTTGCAAAGATCTGAGTTCGATTCCCAGTAGCCTTATCAAGGCATCACAAACATGTGCAACTCAATATCCAGGGGATCTGACCCACTCTTCATGTCCTCGCACATCCTGCTCAACACATGACATACGCATACTCAAAAATATATATGATGCTAATCTCTATTGATTGACACACTGTGCTCTTTTCTTCTTTTATGCTAACCCTCATTCAGTTATAGTTCACTGTTAAGATATATTCTCCATTGGGTATGGATGATAATCTATTTGATATGTCTTTTAAAACATGCAGATTTCTCTAGAGAAAGATACAAGAGCAAGAATAGGGAAATTCTTCCTTTTACTATGTGGTAAAAAACAGTAGTTGTAATTACATATGTTAAATTCAACAAATCCTTTAATAAACTCATTAGATACCATTTTATAGATGGCAGAACTCATATTCAGGGATAGGTAATAATTTCTTCCACTTTGCATATGCAATACCTATCATGGCCTTGCCTCAGAGCTAAATAGAGCTGGTTATAAATCTCGAGCTCAGCCCACTCCCTAGCTGTCTTTAGTGAGTCTACTGTTCTGCACAACTGATCAGACACAACATCAGGCTCTGAGATGATTAAGATGTGAAATGATCTGAATTATATAAAAACGTGTCTAAGGGTCAGCAAGAGAGCGCAGCAGATAAAAGCACTTGCCACCAAGTCTGATGACCAGAGTTTGAGTCCCAAAGGTAACACCTTCCACAGTTGTCCTCTGACCTCCCCTTGCATGTCGCATCACACAAGAACAACCACCAAAAAACCTTAGTAGATAAATAAATATAATATTTCCCTAATTTAAAAAATTAAGTTTTATGTGTGTAAATGCCATCTGTGTTCACTGTTTTTAGTTGTCAGCTTACCTATATCCAGAATTGACTGCAACCCAAGTGGCTGGGTATACATACCTGTGAAGAATTGTTTACTTTTTTAGGTAAACCATTCGAAATTGGAAGATTCACTTCAATCAAGACCCTTTGAGGTAGGATGATCCACCACTAGTCTGGGCCACACCTTCTGATGGCTGCCTATATAAAGAACATGGAAGAAGGAAGTTTGTGCTCTTTGACTACTGTGGATTTGTCTTTGTGCCTTTGAAGAAGTCAGGCACAGGTCAGGGCCAGAATGAAGGGAACAAAGTTCATCTGAGTGGATGAGTTCAGTAGATCTTCAGCGTGGCAGAATGGGGGTCAGGGGGAGCACTTCTCCAAGATGGTTAGCAGTAGTGTAGCTCTTCTTTATGTGGGAAAGTAAAACAGCTCTCCCAGACGCTAGTCAATGAAACAGCTCTCTTAGCTTACGATGTTCCGTAAAACAGTGCCTCTCTTTATTGAGGAGTGGTTTTCAAGGTGAGTGTACATTATTAGCTGGGGCTGAGAAGCTGAGAATGCTTAATTTGCATGAAGAGGGATACTAGAGTGCTTAAACCTACAATTTGCTCAAGAGCACCAGGACATGCAGTCCTTACTCAAGATGAGGTTTTCAGGGTTTGGATACCTCTGGATCTTGCTCTTGCTCTTCCTCTTGGCCCATTCCCCAGCTGCACTTGCCCTACATCTCTCCTTTTTTATGTTCTATATGGGAGGCGTCATCATAGTCCTCAGCCTCTATATTTGGAACAGTTTGGTATTGAATCAGAACACAATTACCAGTTTAATTTGCATTGCTATTCATCTGCCTCATCTGCCGTTTTGGAAATTAGATGAGGCTGGATGCCAGGAGGAGTATGGCTCCAATGGCCAGTAAAGGGCCAAGAAGGGGGTGAAGCCAAGCTATGAGAAGATTTGAGTACCACAGGGTAGGGGGTTGGGCATTTAGCATGCTCAGAGATCTCGCTGTAGATCTTTGAGCATACCTATGTCCTGGTTTACCATCCCAGATTCATAGGCATAGAAACAACATCCCTCCCTTCACACAATGCAATTCCCTCCTTGTTTGGCAGTCATTAAGTCCAGAGCTCTCTCCAGTGTTGGAGGACAAACCCTTCTAGGGATGTGATCTGTCATTGGAGAGCTTCATGACTGTCTGTAGTAGAAGCCATCACTTGTTCTGGATGTTGTTGGCTAGCTTACAATAGAGGGATGAAGATCTCTCCCTTTTCCTGTCTTCTACAAGCTGTGAAGTGAGGTAGTTTCTTCAAGCTCATAGAGATGAACAGGTGAAACCTGGAAAAGGGAGTTTAATGCAGAAACCAGTAATGTTGTTGCACCATAGAAGGGAGGGGGGTATTAGCACATATTGGTTGGTAACAGTGATATTACAAGAAAATGTAGGCTGGGGTCTTGAAGAAGGTCCTGTAAGGCAAAGAGGGGAGGTAGATTGAGAGGAATGTTTTGTAACTTTTGTGTGGGTAAGGCTCCATGAGGCTCATGAAGTGAGATGTTAATGGGAACAGCTGCCAATAGCAGTTGGGAGAAGAAAGTCCAGGAGAAGCATTGAGAGGAGTTGGAGTGGGTGGTTAAGGGAAGGATACCAGCTGTATATCAGATGTATTGCAAGAGGGAGTAGCTTAGACCTCCTTCTGAGTTTGATTTTCCTATCAAAGAGTGTTAACATGGGTAAGAACCAATTTGGAGATAGGGACAAGCTGGATAATTCAGCCACAGGGTATTTAGCAAATCCACTAATGTAGAGCTTATGCAGGACTCCAATTTGTCCTAGGAATTGCTCATGGAAAGCTGAAAATGAGTTTTAAGGTTGGTGAGCATGGTGTTACCATGACTGGTGGATTCAATTAGGCATCCACAACGTCTGCAACCTCCACATGTGGAGGCCTCCTAGACACAGTTGCCTGTGTTCCAGAAGAAAGGATTGTGGGTAGTGGAGATGAAATGAAGTTAAAGGACTCTCAATCCTGGTCTGGCATCCTGGTAGTGGGTAGTCCTGGGTTCCTATGGTTCTGTTGTAGCTATAGTATGTCTCCCTGGCAAGGAATCTACAGTAGTAGGTATTAGGAGAGTTAGGAAGAGGCTGGGCAGTAGCAAAGTTGGAATGAAGAATAATAAAAATAGCTATAAGAATAGAAGAAAAGCACACCTATGGAGGTCACATGGCCTGGTCAGCAGTCACCAGGTCATGGATGTCCTTCCAAGAGATCTTGTTTCATCGGGGGTGGCATCTGCCTCCTACATCCATGATCCATCAGTGAGAAGCAGGCCATCTTCTTGATCAGCATGATGTTGGACATTCCTTGAAAGGACCCAAATAGGCCTAGGCTAGTCCTATGAAAAGGCACAAGAAAAACCCTTATGGTTGTAAGGAGGGGATCTGATCTCTTCCAAATCCTGTATATGGGACCACACCGTCATACTAAGATGGGAGGAGTTATTCCTAATGTGTGCCAATGGAGGGAGATAGGGTGTTTGGAGCTCTTATAAATGTTAAACATATTTAACAAGTTTTTTCCATCACTGGCATTAGAGCCTACTTCTTTAGGATTCTCGTGCAGACTGAAGAACAGCTGAGATGTCCATCCTCATGAACTGAACAACTACAGGATACTTGAACTGTCCATTGGTAGCAAGCCATTGTTGAACTAGAGAGACCATACTCTGTGAGCTACCCTAATTAATCCCCCTTTCTTTAGCGTCATTGCACCAGTTCTGGTTTTCTAGATAACCTTTACTCAGATGTTTCTAAGAGTTTAAGAAACTTAAAAAGAAGCCCTACAGATGGGCTATAACAGTGTTTAAGACAGATAATATTTACTTCAATTACATTAAGCCTGTATGTTTCTTTTCCAATATTTTTAATCAATCAATAAAACTTATCCAGTATTAATACATGCTGCTAATATATCCCTCATGTCTTAATGAAACTTAACAAGACTGTATATGAAGATCATTGTGCCAAATTCTACAGAAAAACTAATGAGCCTAATAGGACATGGTTCCTGTCCTTAAAGAGCTTGCAGCTCAGAAGACTGATTAAGCAAATCTGAAACCGTGACTATGACTACAGCTGTAAAACACATTCATGGGGTAGTATGGCAGTGGAAAATCATGGCTGTGGTGGCTAGGATAAAGTTTGAAGAGAAAAAAATACCAGTTTGCTAGGTGGCAGGAGAGAGAAGAGCATCTTAGGTATAAGGAAAGGAGAGGCAAAAGTCCAGTCATAGAAGAGGGGGAGTTTGGCAAATGTGCAAATGCTGAAGAAGTGGAAATGAGTAAGGTAGAACTTAGGAGCAAGATGGACCTGGCTACTGTGAACTTCGATTCATTTTGACCTTATTTTCACAACCTTAAGATCTCTGGATATTTTAAGAAGAAACGAGACAGAATGCATTTTGCATTTAAGAAATCAAATATGTTCAGGAAAGTATGGTCAAAGACTAGTTTGCATTTCAGAGAAGGAAGATCTGACTGCAGCATGAACCATGTAGTAGAGAGGATCCAAAGAGAACCAAAGCAGTGTGTAAGAGCCGTTCTCGTGGCCTTTATTGGGTAAGAAATCATGACAGCTGAAGCAAAAGTGGTGGCAATAAAAGGAAGAAGAAAGTATTTAAGATATGCTTAGTAGGTCTTCAGGGTACTAGATCACATGGAAAAACAAGAAAGTAGAAAATATAAGTTAAAGCATGCATTTCTAGCTATAGACCTGAGTATGAAATTTTCTTTCTAAAAAAAAATATATATATATATATATATATATAAACACACACAGAGAGAGAGAGAGAGAGAGAGAGAGAGAGAGAGAGAGAGAGAGAGAGAGAGAGAGAGAGAGAACGTCTTGGGGGAATTCAATGATTAGTTTCATAGGTTAGATGAAGAAGAAAGGTTAATTGAGCAGCTAGAGTCCAGGGTCATTAGCTCTAAGTAGTGAATAAGGAAGCTGTGACTTATAGGAAAACTGAACAAAGCCTAAACACTGGAGAGAAAGCATTCAGACAAGAGCAACTAGATGCCCGAGACTCTGGATAATATCAAACCCTAGATATACTATCTTATGCATACACATATACAATTATGAAAATTCCAATTTATAAATTAAGCACAATAACAACTTAAGAACTAGGAATAATTATAGAAGTGTCCCACAATAACAGCTATGGACTACAGTCTTTCTCAAAATGCCTTCTTCTGGAGTCACCCTTCTTAGACTGATGTGATATGGCCCAAGACGAAATGAAATGAGGCTATCGATGAAGGCATTGTGATAGAGTAGGATGCAGCTATATAATGGTCACTTGAGCATGCCTGAATTCCAAGGACATGGGTGTGTGTGTAAAAAGGAAATTCAGAGAGTTCTAAGAAAACAATTATCAAATAATTGGCTTATGCCCAGCTTCTGACTACTCCTGAAGGGCTTCATGGAAATTGTTTATCTTAAGGAAAGTAGATTTCTTTTTGAAGAATACTAAGTAATATTGAAGAATTCCTAAGTATAATAGGAAGACCTTTCTAGAAGATCTAGGGCTTGTAAGGATTTAAAGCAAACCATGTCTCTGTTATGTATGTAGAGTCTGGGTCCTGACCTGACTAGTTTTCCTTATCACCACAGAGTATCTTTTACTTGGAACATGATAAGATGGTTCATGAATTAACATAAATACACACATCATCTGTTCATAACGAAGGGCTGGTTCAGAGGCTGCACATCATGTTAAAGACACCCAGGTCCTTTCCAGTAGCCTTCATCAATGATTGTCAGAGCAGCTCCTCTACCCTCCCCTCCTACTAAGGTTTCACAGCTGCAGCACTTCAGATTTAATGAATTTACCAGTCTTTAATCAATTTACCTACTAGTTTCAGCCAGCCAATGCTTTCTTTGAATATATGAACATATGATGGGGCAATGCTACATGCAATTCTCACAGTAAAATCGTTAACAAAATATAGTAAGCAAACTCTTGCAGTAATTAGAAAGAAAAATAGCTAAATTTATTTATGTATTAATTTTTTTGGTGTGAGTGAGTGTGTGTGTGTGTTGTGTGTGTGTGTGAGAGAGAGAGAGAGAGAGAGAGAGAGAGAGAGAGAGAGGGAATTTGTGAGTGTATGTCGGATGCATGTGTGCTTGAGTGCATGCATGGTGTGTGCGTGTGTGTGTGTGTATGTGTGTGTGTGTGTGTGTGTGTGTGTGTGTGTGTGTGTGTGTGTAGTGTGTTCACATTACAATGCTCCTGTGGAGATCAGAGGATAACCTATGGGATTCAATTCTCTTCTTCTACCATGGGAGACCTAAACATCAAACTAAGGCCATTGGTTATGTCAGCAAGTGCTCTTACTGTCTGAATCATCTTGCCAACCCCAAACGATGTTTGGATAATAACTGAAGAGCATTATGCTTGAATACTAGGACCTTGAGTTCCTACATAAGGGAAACAAACCTCAATATAAATTCAGAAAGAAAACTTACACTTAGCCAATCAGAAGACACCAGTCAACTCCAATTAGAGACTTTTTATTCTAACCAAGCAAATATAATATCTTTCCAGTACAAAAACATTATTACATGTTTCTTCCTTGCCTCTACCACCAGCAGTGTAATCTGGTGCACCTAACTCACATATCATTGTCTGGTCAAATAAGCTAATTAAAATTTTGGTGTATCTTTAGACTGGCAAGATGGTGTAGCAGGGAAGGGTACTTGTAGCGCAATCCTAACAGCCTGAGTTTGATTTCTAAACCATTTAAATGAGGAAAAGGAGCACTGACCACACAAGGTTGTCTTAAGACTTTATGTGTGCTATGCCTTGTGCATCCATGCGCATGCACACACATGTATGTATGTGAGCACACCCATACACCATGAAAACACAGATGACAACAATAACTACCATTTTAAAAACACATTTAAAAGAATTGAGCATACATAATTAACAAAATTAAGCAAAAGTGTTAACAAGGTCTAGCTAGGCCAAAAAAGAAAGTATTTGTCTCACACCTTAAGAAAAATAATGACCTGAGTTTCTTTTGTATAAATATGAAGCTGAGGATAATTATGATCAGATTTTCACATAAAACAAGTCTGTCTGTCTTTGTGGAAGAGGACCTAAGAAGTCACTACCAAGGAAAGCAATAACCTGGTGCCAATCTCTGTCCACATGATGAGAAAGAAAATGGGAATTTTAGCAGGAAACATCTCAACACAATAGGCTGTTTGAAATGCTGATCTGGTCCACTGAGAAAGCATCCAGCATCTCACTGCCCTGGCAGATGCTGGCACTCACCTCCCCACAGCAAGTACTACATCACGGGACCTCCCCCAAGCAGGGAATGCAGAAGAAATGAGGAAACCAGGAAAATCCAAGGGGCAATGCAGTTGTGCTTCACTGTCTGAACTATAAGGTCATCTTCTGGAAGAATGACTCATTCTGGTAAACACACATGGAGGGCCAATACAGAGGGCTCATGAACCCACTTCAGTGGGAGCTGCCTCCCAATCTCCGACACCTGTGGTGTGGCAAGCACCATGCATACCAAATCAGTTCTCTGTGAGGGAAGAGGAAGTAGGGATCTTGGCTGTGGATCCAAATAACAGAAGGGGAGCCTTTCATCTTCTTTTTTCTCTTTTGTTTTTCTTTACTCAGGAAACACCACCATATCCTGACAGCTGTGGGCTATAATAGAGAAGAAGCAGGGTTTTAAAACAGAGAATTTCTACATTTGCATCGCTTACACAATAAATGCTGCATACATTAGTGCAGTCCAGCTTATGCAGTTCTCACATGCCTATCTTCTTTCTCTTCATTTGTTCCCACCAATAAATACAGAAGGGAAAGGGGGAGGAAGAAGAAGAGGAAGAAAAAGAAGGAGCTGGTGATGATAGTGGTGATGGTGGAGGAGGAGAAGGGAGGAAAGAATAAGAAGGTGGTGGAGGAGAAGGTGAAGTGGTAGAAGATCCAGAAGAGGCGGTAGAGGTAGAGTGGTGGTGTTGAGGAGATAATGGTAGATCTGTGGTGGTGGTGGTAGCCAGGGCTCTGTCCATGGAGAGGAAAGGTAGCATGTATCCCATTGTCTGATCATCTGTGGGAACCATGCATATTGGCTTACAGACTATTCCCCTAGGCCCCTCCCAATGGTGAGCTAGCATCACAGGCTGCCATTGCCTTCTAGGTGCGAACCAGTATATAGAGAGGACCTACATGCTACCCTAGTCCCTTCCCCCTTCTCTTTCTTCTCTCTCTCTCTCTCTCTCTCTCTCTCTCTCTCTCTCTCTCTCTCTCTCTCTCTCTCCCCCCCCCATATCTTCCTATCTGGACCTTCTTTTTCCCTTTCTGTCATTCTCTGCCTCTACCCCTTATCCCCTTATACAGGTCCCCACTCCCCTCCCTTCCCCCCTCCCAGGATAAACCTCTCTTATATTAGGTCTGTCCCATGGTGTGGTTTCTCAGAGGGAACACCTTGGCATGGGCCCGCCAGGTAGTCATTTATTCCAGGCACCACATTATTTCTTAACAGTGCTGGCATCTCAGACATTGTAGTAAAATGGAAGGAAGGCAGCTGTGGGTCTGCTCTGAAGCTTGACTCTCTCTGGTTGTGGCATTTCATCTTCTGAAGCACCAATTAGTGACTGTGGCTTCCACTCCCTCCAGTGTAAATTGAGAGCAAACAGTCTCGTGAAGTAAGGATAGATCTAAATGAAAGAATGGATAGGAAGGCGCAGAAGAAGAACCCACTCCTGCTCCAGACTTTAAATAACACAAACTGTGCTCCTTTGTCTTCAGAACGTTATCTCCTGATTCATCTCTCAGTCTTTGCACTCTGTGCTCTCCTGTCTCACGGTTTCGACAGACTAACCAATCGGCTCCTTTCACACAGTCAGATGTTCTCTGGTCTACCCACACACTCAAGTTCCCTGTTCTGGATAGCCAGTGTGGGTGTGACACATTACCTGTCATCTGTTCTTTGGCTCTTGTTGATCTGTTTGTCATCAACTGTCACCCAATAAATCAACCCATTCCTTAAGAAGCAACTGGAATCTCCTTACTCTGTGCCTCTATTGATGAATTAATTTGTCACTGGTGTTTCCGTTCTCACGTGGTGCTAAACAGCTGGTAGCAAACTTCAGACTTCGTGGAGATTTTTGTTTCTATATGAAAGAGAGTAAGATGCTGTAGGCGAGCCCTGGTCTTCACTGTTTATAAATCCCTAGCATCTGGCACCAAGGCTGTAGCACCATGAAGTCTAAACAACGCAATATCGAATTGCATTTTAAAGGTTAAGCCTTACATGGAAAGCCACCATAACAATGTTTAGTTCTCCCTTTTGTGAAGTTCGGCCATTCAGCCAAGAGAGTATAAATAATACACTTTCCTATCTATATAACATTTCAATCCCCTTAGAACAAATAGAATGGAACGATACCTAGAAACAGCCTACAAACTCTTTGTTAATTCTATAGCATTCTGTCCATTAAAGATCTAGCAAAATATTATTTTCTAGATCCACTATTAAACTAGAACAGCTTGAGCATACACACGGTCTCACACTGTCACTTTGTAGTCTTTCTCTAATGCAAATGTAAAGTTCTCCTTGCATTTTAATCCTCTTACAAGCATTACAGGCATGTGCTACCATACCCATCCTGACCTTAACTGTTTGTTTGTTTGTTTGTTTGTTGTTTTGGCTTTTTAAGACAGGAGACTGATCTTGAACTCATGATCCACCCACTCCTGAGTGCTGGGGTTACAGACTCGCAGCAGCACACTTACCTCTGAACTTGATTAACATACAACAGATACACGGCATTGCATGCAATTCTTCAAGTAATAATATGCAAGGTGCGGACTAAGCTAGTTAACCTGTATGTATTGTAATCCTTTACTCACAACTAAACCAACACTGACAGTTGTAAATAGCATCAACTGCAACCTAATGCCTTTTTAAAATATTTCATTTTAACTTGGTCTTTGTCATAGCCATGAGTTGTAAAACTTCTTTTGGATAATGGTAAGTGTTATGAAATATAATGCATCAAGGACGTAGCTTTGGTAGGCCCAAGCCAAGGTTCGCCCCTGAGAAGTTACTCCATGCAACGGATCTGTTTAATATGGGACCCATGAAGGGCACAAAGAGAAAATGTTAGAAACAGAGATAGAGAGATCTGGGATGTCTGGGGCCCTTTTATCACCTCACGCACCTGACACGCACGGTGGCAGTGGTGGCAGGTCATGATGTAAGCACCTGCTAGGTCCCTGAGGGCAGGCCAGCAGAATCGCCTGGACGTTAACTGTAAGTCATTAAAAGTTCACTGGCTTCGATCATCTAAAATGCAGGGAGCTTAGTTTGAAATTTTTTAATCTAATTTTTTATTGATTAATCTTTAATTTTTATATTACAAATATAAATTATTCATAAGCCGAAAAATGCTCACAACACTGAAATTTCTAGTGGAAAAATAACTTTGTAACTTCAGCTCTGAAACTGTCTCAATTCTAAGCTCCTTGCTGCCAATCAATTGTTCATACACAGATTAATAATGTAAGGTTTCCTGGGAACACAATCATATAAGAGAACAATTGACTGTGTTTGTAGATCTGAATTTGCTGCTTAAAGCTGTCCCCATTTTTATGCTTTCGGATATAATAATGGTGTTGATCTCTAGCCCTATTCTTAGAGCCCAAAGACACATCTCTGGCAACTAAGTAGAGCCTAGAGTGTTAAATCAGGAAAATAAAATATGGCGGAAAGGAAGCTCAAAACTGGGAAGCAAGTCATGTTTAGTCGTGGAAAGGAACAAGCTGCTCTTGGAGAAAGGTGAAATTGTAGGAAAATGTGCACCTTAGTTCCTTTGAAAAGTCTAAATAGTAGAGAGTTATTATGTCTGTGTCAGTCATTGTCTGGACACCTGCTCTGTTTTACTTTGGCCACCAAATTCATATTTACATTTAATTTGCCCACCATTGTATCTACATTTAAGCCATCTAATTCAACCAAGAAACTTCCTATTGGTGACATAACTTTCAGAGAAGGTATTCTCAAGAAACTCTGAAATATACCATAAATGAAGGGCACCCCCCCCCAAAAAAAAAAGTAGGATAAAAGAATTTAGTCAATGGGTCCTAAGTTACAATCAGGTAGGAGAAACCTCCCCGTGTTCATTATGCAGTAGGTGAAAATGGCTAAAAATAGTTTATTTTAACTTCCAAATAACTAGGAGATAGGATTTTTTTAGTGTTTTATCATTAGGAAGAGATAAAAGTCTTAGATAATGAATATTCTATTTACATTGATTATTCTTTATATTAATATGGGCATAAACATGTTCAATTATGCTAAGTAAAAAAATCTTTTAAATTATCTACCAAATGTTATTTCAAATATTTCATGAAACTCATTAAACTTTCTCAAGAAGTTCTGGGCTCTCCAGATGACCTGGAAAATGAGAAATCAATGACAAAGCAGTATTTGCATTATTATAAGCATTCACCCACAAGGTCTTAAGAAATGCCATCACGGTTAAAACTGACAGCAACTGAATGCCTCTAGCATTTTCTAGGACTCACTCTCACCCTTCAGCCTCAAAGGCTTATGTTTGGGCAAATAACCTAAGCCAATGGGACCCTGGGCCAGCTTCCTGAGCTGGAAATCTGTGCAGTTTGGCTTGAAATTGACATTTTGTACAAAGAGACACAGATTTTGATCTGCTCTAAACTCTGCAGATTGTGCACCCTATGCTCGTGGGCATGGGTAAACACAGCTCTGAGATCTCGAAAGACAGGAAGATAATGTCACTTCTTCCTTTCAGTATTATTATTTTACGGATTTACTTGCTATTGGTAATTTCTTTCCTTTCTTTCCCTTCATCATGGAATTGTATTTAGAAGACTGATGCATAACACAGGCAATGATAAACATTTCTGCTTAACACTTCATCCTCCATGCATTGCTTCTGCTGGAGAACAATCAGGAAAAGTACATGTTTCCTGTTTCGTACTCAGAGTATAAAATGGCAGAAACTGCCAATCCCAGCTCAGACAAATGAGAAGTCACCACCCTTCCACCATGATCTGTGCATCTGAGCAGCTGTGTTAAGAAACCCTATCTCTGTAGCATTGTTAACCATTGGTTCTACTTCCAATTCTTACCAATAGAACACAGGGCCCAGCACTTTGAAATGATGCAGAGAAAAAGAAGAGAGTTGGGAGATGGGAGATGCTTTCCATTCAAGAATGGAACTAGAGTTCAGAAACCCTGAGACCTTGTAAAAGCCTTGCAATTACAAAGACAGTCTGTAATCCCAGAGACATAATGATCTCTGGACCAAGGTTGCTAGCTAGGCCAGCAGAATAGGCAAGCCCTGGGTTCAATGAGAGACCCAACCTGACTGAATAAATTAGAGCTCAATCACGGAAAACACCTGACATCAATCTCTGCCCTTTGCACATGTGCTTTTGTACACACACACACACACACACACACACACACACACACACAACTGTCTATCTCAAATTAGCTTTTAAATTAATTTTATTCTGTTAATTATAACAGTTCACTGTAAATTTCAGCATAGGAATGTTTTGATGTAATGAATTATAAGCTAATAAGTATACTTGTAATACCATTTTTCTCAATGCATTATTAATTAATAACTAATTTCTCCCTGAAAAGAAAATTGAATTCTAGAACACCAGAAAATCAGCATTTCTAAAATACTGAAATCATTACATATTTCAAGATAACACCTTTTCTTAAAGATATTTCAAAATCACTGAGAGTAAACACCACTTATGTAACATGTTTGTTTGTGATTTGATTCAGAACTATGGTACCAGAACTGGTAAATCACAGTGTCTAACTGCTCAGAGATGAGATGTCCCTGCACAAGGAGGTGTGAAAATTAAATGAACAAGTGCAGATCTTCTCGTCTACTTTTTAAAGATATTTAAAGCAATAGAACTTTTACCTTCAGAATTCAATATACAGGGCAAAAACTTTTAAATTCTGCTTAAGGAAGTAGTATTCTCCAGGGTAACATAACTTAAACTTTGACAATCAACCCAGAAATAAGCATGTAAGTAATGTGAAATACAATGTTGCATACACATGCATGCACACACACACACACACACACAGAGAGAGAGAGGCAAATGGCTAGCTAGAAGGAGTTTCATGAGCGTCTCGGGATTATCTTCTCCACATAAGGTTACATCACCTCCTTCTGATGTTGCCATGCTCAGTAAAGACATAGATGTCTGTTCTGAGCCTATGCTTAGCACATAAACCCCCAGCCAGTCGGGCTTTCATCACTGCTTACCCAATAGGATCAAACATACTTATCTAGTAAATGTGAATGTCAAGTTGGCTTCTGGGGTGGTTTATTATCTTAAATTGACAGAGTAGTCTCTATGAGGTTTTCTCTGTATGAGTTAACATCTCGGCGTCCATCATTGTTATTAACTAAGACATGGCCGAGGCTTGTGTCTGAGCACAGAAAACTAAATGTTTGCTTCTGGACTCTGGTGGTATCAGCTGTCAAACAAAGAAATATGATCCCCAGGCAATCTGACAATGTAACTTAACTGGCCTTCAAAAAGCAAAACTTAGGCAAATGCCCTTGGAAGTATTGAAATAGAGCCAACAAGGTGGCTCAGTAGGTATACAAAGTAACGTTTATTTTCCTGATGTAATTGTTGTCTCAGAGGCTTACTGATGAATAACTTCACCCTTTCTGGTTCTTTCTGAACTCTGGCTGGCTGGTTCAATTCAGCTGCTCTGGCTCAAACTCCTCTTCAAGCTGACTGATACAATCTGACTTCTCTCAGCTTCTAACTGAATTGTTCTGCTTGTCCTCAAACTAACTCTGGCAACTTGTTTTAATCTTCTGGATCCTTTATATTCTCTGGTTTCCACTGCCTCTGCTGACCTACACTAAGCTGCATGAAGTCACAGCAGAACACAGCTCCACTGCACTGCGCTCACTGCACTGACTTCTGACTGACTGCACTGTCAAGTAGGCTCCACTGCACTGAACTCAACCTAGTGAACAGAACTGACTGACTTTCCCTACGCTGCTCTTAAATAGACTCTTTCCCTGTGTTATTCTCATGAGAGTTAGGTGAATCCTACCTCTGCCTCATTCTGTCATTTCGTTCTCTGATTCGTCACTTTGTTTGCCACTCAATTAGACATCACTTTCAAACATGGCTGATTTCTTCTACAAACTAACCTTATGTACATTGTTTGGGAATGAATGTGTGTACTAAGGATGTACACACCAGCCAGATTAGCCACGTTGCTGGACTAAAATTCCTTTTCAAGTAGGCTATCATCAAGCTTGACAACCTCAGTTCAACCCCCAGGTTCCAAGTGTTGAGAGAAAAGAACTTATTCACTCAAATTGTCCTCTAGCCTTTCTGTGAGTGCTATGCAATATACACATAACACATATACACACATACACACAAGTATATAAATGTAAAAAAATTAAAGCTCTAAAATAATGGTCTATTACCAATATAAAAGTAACATAGCAAACAACCTCTGCCTGAAAGTCATCATAATGAATGAGAGAATCGAACCTCACTCTTCAGCTGACATTTACCTTTGTCTGATAGCTAAGGGAAGAAGAACTTTCTAGAATAAAGGAATCTATTCCAATGATCTAGAAGAACGAAGTTTAGAGTTGTAAAGTATAGACCAGGGGAGGGTTGATAGCTAAATAGGACATGTGGACTATGACAAAGTTAGGAGAGATTTTTATGCACTTCTCTAATGAGTTACAAAATGAACTGAGAACATACTATGTGTAAGACCATGAAGAAGATCCTTTGGGATACACCATTAAATTTGATCTGACTTTGACAGAAAACCAGAACATTTAATCAGAGGAGTGATAGTGGTATTTTTAAAGGTATTCAAAGCCTACCATAGTATGTCAAAGAATGTTTATGTGTGCAGACATGCACTTTTGTGAGAACTTTTTACACAGCTTTGGACTTGTGTCTTGGAACTAGATTTGAGGAGGCTCTTGTCACACTTGGTGGTGTCTCTGCTTACATTATTTATACCAATAAGTTATAAATGAGTGTTTTCTTGCCTTCTGAGGCTCAAGAAATTTGGGGAATGTGCTATACTGAATGTACCTGTGTAAGCAGCCACCAATAAAAAGTTGGAGTTTGATTCTCTATTGGATCTTCCTTGTGGACAACACTGCACATGTTGCCATTACTTAGTGCTGAAATAATTGAGTCCTGTGTTTCTGCTGTTTTGCTTTGCATCTTTCAGTTATACAAAGCTTCACTGTGACTACAGTCCTATTCGTGTCCTCGCTGCCCATCTAAGGATATCACTAAAACTAGAATAGGCTCTGAAGACACACAGAACAGATATATTTGAGAAAATAAAAACAAGACACAGCTGGAAACTAGAAGAATAGCTCCCAATCAGAATTTTTAGTTAATTTAATTAATATTCAGAATTTTAAATGATTGAATGCATACCAACATTATTAAACAACATTTTTCAAAGCTTTGTATTAATTCTTTGTGAGTTTCACATCATGTATCCCAGTCTCATTCATCTCCCCATACCCTCATTTCTGCCATTTGCACCCTTCCAACCTCCCACCCCAAATAAAAAAATGTATTAACAGACAAAAATAAATACACAAGCACAACAAAGTATAGTAAATATCTCATTGTAGAAGCTATAGTGTGTCATGGTGCATCCCACAGTATAGTCTTCTATCCACATATCTTCACTTGTAAAGGTTCATTACAATAAGTCATTGGTCTAGTGTGAGGCCTCTGACTTCTGTGACACCATCAATAATAGTGCTCATGTGGATTCCTCCCAGTTATCTTGTTTTTGCTGTGTCATGGAGAATCTGTAGCTTTGGCTCAGCAGGGTGAACCATTTCACATTCAACAATCATTTACAGATGATATAGTTTTTGGGGTGAGCCAACTAAAGACCTGAGAGGTAGCCGAGCTGGTCAGTACAGTGGCTCTCCCTTATCAGCACCACCAGTGCAAACTCCCCCACACTGCTCTGGCTAGGCCACCCAATGTTACCATGTGCAGGAGACAGGGTCAACTCTTCTGCTCTCATGCCCTTAGGCCAGCACATGCCCCTGCTTCCAGATCCAACTTCACTGTGCTGCAGCCATTGAGGACCTGGGCCAGCTCTCCCACTCTCACAACCTGGGGCTGATTCACTTGTGCCTTCACCATCAAGGCCAGCTCCACTCTATTGCCTAAGCAAGACATGGAGCCCACTCTCCCAAGTGCTACAGCCAGTGAGCTAGCTCTCTCACTCTCATGACTTTGGGGGCCAGCTCTCCAGTCTGCAGGTGATGAGTGAGAGGAGGAGGGTATCACACCTGCTCCCATGCCACCTCAATGAAGATGAGTTCTCTCTCACTCTTGCCCTCAGAGCTGACTCACTCCAGCCCCCTCCACCAGACCAGGTCTACTGTGCTTCCCAGATAAAGTTCAAAGCCTACTCTCCTAAGTACTGCTGTAGCTGGTAAGGGGCAGGGGCAGCATTCCCACTCTAGTGACCGTGGAGCCAATTTTTCCAACTGCCTAAACAATTTTTTTTTAATCTGAGAACAGCCAAACTTAAGAAGAACGGACTTCCACTCAAAACCTAGTACATTTAAACTCTCCCTGAGATTTTTCAGAGAGCAATTCTGTATATAATAAGATACATGACCTGGGTACCGAGGGAAGAGACAATGAAGGTATTGCATAAGAGTCACTGGTGTCTGTCTAGATTACACAGAGAATATTTATAAAGTGAGGACATAAAATACTAACATTTAAGAAGTGAATAGAGAACAAAAAGAACTCTACCCATAACTAGAAGTTTCATCAAATGGGGTTGTATCAGATCCTACAGGAAGTCAAGTCCAAAGCCATGTGTACACAACCACCTCACTTGCCATACTGGGGTCACTAAGCATGTTGAGAGCCCAGCCTAACTGGATTGTATGTATTGGAGAGAACAGGGAAAACACCAGATTGATTAAGATGGGATAAGAGAAGGGATCCATTGAAAATACTTTTCCTTCCTCTTGTTTTCTTATCTACAAGAGTTTTAAGTTTAGAGAAATAAAATAAGCTATGAAGAAAGTCTGAAGATAGAGGAGAGTCAGAATTGCCAAACACAGGTACAGTCTTGTGAATTATCCTAGATCCATTTTGATTAATTAATTTATTTGTTTATTCCTTTTACATCTGAACATCAGCACCTCCTTTCCTCCCAGTTCCCCCTTGCACAGATCCTCTCTCCATTCCTCCCTCTCCTCCTCTGAGAAAGAGGAGGGCCCCTAGGTCTCTCTCTCTCTCTCTCTCTCTCTCTCTCTCTCTCTCTCTCTCTCTCACACACACACACACACACACACACACACACACACACACACATAGGCACGTCAAATCACTGCATGACTAGGCACATCCTCTCCCACTGAGGTCAGACATGTCAACCCAGTTAGGAGACTGGGATCCACAGGCAGGCCACAGATTCAGGGCAAGTCTCTGTTCCAGTTGTTGGGGGACCTGCATGAACAGCAAGTTGCTACATATTTGCAGGAGTCTGGGAGCTAGGTCCAGCTCATGCTCTCTGTTTGGGTGGTTCAGTCTCTGGGAGCTCCCAAGGATCCAGGTTATTTGACCCTCTTGGTTGTCCTGTGGGTCACTCAATCCTTCTTCCAGCTCTACCACAAGACTCTTCTGTTTGGCTGCGAGTCTCTGCATCTGTTCCCATTGCCTCCTGGATGGAGCCTCTTAGAAGGCAGTTATGCTTGTATCCTGTCTGCAAGTATAATAGAGTATCATTAATAATGTCGGGGATTGGTTCGTGGCTGAGGAATGGGTCTCAGGTTGGGCCAGTCATTGGTTAGCCATTACCTCCATCTCTGATCTATCTTTGTCCCTGTACATCTTATAAGCAGGACACATTTTGAGTCAAAAGTTTTGTGAGAGAGGTGCTATCCTTATTCCCCCACTGGGAGTCCTGCCTGGCTACAGGAGGTGGTCATGTCAGAATCCATATTCTGACTGCTAGGAGTCTCAGCTAGAGTCACAGCCATAGATACCCTGCCTACGCCCCAATCCCTCTCCCAGATATGTCCCCCCACTGATTTCTGGTCTCCTCTGTTCACCCTATATAAGATCCCCTCCCCACTCTGCTGCCCTCCTCTTCCTCTCTTCTACCCAGTTCCCTCCATCCATCCAACTTCAGTATCTTTTCTGAGAGTCAATCATCTCTTGGACGCTCCTTGATTTGGCTTTTTATGAGTTTGTGGATTGTACTGAGGTTTTTCTGTACTTCATGAGTAATGTCCACTTATAAGTGAGTACATACCATGCATGTGCTTTAGGAACCAGGTTACCTCACTCAGGATGACATTTTCTAGTTCCACTCATTTGTCTGCAAAATTCATTACATCCTTGTTTTGAATTAGCTGAGTAGTATTTCATTGTGTAGAATTATCCTATATCTTAACCAATCCATAACTGCAACTTAATGCCTTTGAGGTCCTTTTGTAGTATATCCATATTCATGGATGAGATGGTAGGCAGGAAATATGTACATAGCAAAAATAATGTAAATCAGCATATTTCAAACCCATGCAGGAACACTTCTATCAGTAAAATGACTGCTCAATCCATTAGCTTTCGCATTTGCTCTCACCCTCCCCAAATTCATTTAGTCTCAAACCTTCAATCCACAGCTACCCTTCAATAATATCCTCATTAACAGATAAAGACAAAAGTGGGCACAGGTCTTTAAAACATGTAACACATATGATATGTAGGTAGTTTTTTAATACAAAATAAGAGTCAAGTAGACTTTTAATAAAATATGAGTCTTGAAGCTTAACCAATGGCTTAGCAGTCAGGAGCCCAGAATGTTCTTGCTGAGGACCTGAGTTCAGTTTCCAACATCCGTGTTGGACAGCTGACAACTGTGCATGACTCGTGCTGCAAAGAGATTTGACACTCTTTAGGGCTCATAGGTACCTGCAGTCACAGACACATAGTCCTACACACACACACACACACACACACACACACACACACACACACACACGCATACACACAAATTAAAAGTAAAAAAAATCTTTAAAAATAGATAATAAAAGATATGTTTTTCATCTTAATTCTCTCATATTCATCATAGAAATCAATCGAAGCTTCCACAATCTTAAGAATGTTTTCATTATTCCACATCATTAATCCATTAAGCATGCCTGCATATACAAGACTTCCAAATCGGGATGTATTTTATATCTTTTTATGCTCTTTACTACATTAATGTTGAATAAATGTATAATTAAGTTTAGTTTTATTTATTCTCTTTTGCAAAATTACCCCTAGAAGTAAAGGCACAAATCAAAACTGTCATATATCAAACACTGGAGAGAAAAATGAAATCAAAGTAACTATAAAATGTGTTTGCCCTTCAATTATGGCAGAATATGGGAAGAACAGAAGGTTAAGAAGTTAAATTGAAATTAGAATGACTTCAAGTTAAATGACATAAAAAGCTTTAAGGACGAATCCCATGAAGTGTCCAACACGGGCATGTGCTCTTACAGCAGGCACCCTGTACCCTACAGCACTCTGTTACCCTTTTATAGGGAAGAAAAATGAAATGTCAACTGCCATATTCCAAGAATTACATCATCTCTTTGTGCTCAGAGTAATAAAGTCCATTAATATGCATAATTGTCTATGTAACAGGCACCATAATAACCACTTTGTAATAGCTTGTCTCATAAACCCCTAAATCAACCTAATTAATTAAAATTGAAGTCCTAGTTCTGTAGACTAGATAAGTGAGACTTTCAAGAAGGTAAATAAATGTTCCAATATGCCACCACAGTGAGCAAAGTGGTCAGGACTGAGCCTAACAGTGACAATGTCATCTGTACCACACACCTCAGGACCATAAAGTAGCAAGCCTAATAAAGATAAGTGATTGTCATGGGACTTGGAATGGAAACTAAATTACTTCCAGAGTGACCATTCATTCAGTTGACATTATTTACTTCCAGAGTGATCATTCATTCAAATGACTTTATAGTTATATGTATACTGCTTTATCATATATAAATCATCTCACAGGCCTCACACCACATGCCACTGACTCACATCAACCAAGTGTTTGATCCATGAGCCTCTGCTCGTTCCACCTTAACACGTAAGACATCCATGTGTGTGTTAGTTACTTTTCTATTGCTATGGTAAGACACCACAGACAGGGAAACTTATAAAAGAAGCTGTTTAATTTAGGCTTACAATTTCAAAGAATTAGAGTCAATGGTGACAAAGGAGCAAAAGCACAATAAGAGGAACATTTTAAAACTCACGTCTCAGGACTGGAGAGATGGTTCAATGGTTAAGAGCACTGACTTCTCTTCCAAAGATCCTGAGTTCAATTCCCAGCAACCACGATGGTGGCTCACAATCATCTGTAACGGGATCCAGTGCCCTTTTCTGGTGTGTCTGGAAAAACTCACATCTCAAAAGCAACAAGCAGGAGGCAAAGAGCACACTAGGAAAGAAAGTCTTTTAAAATCTCAAACGCAGCCCCAGTGATACATTTCCTTAAACGAGGCCACATCTTCTAATTTTTCCCAAATAGTTCTAACAACCGGGGACCAAGCATTCGAATTAGCCTATGGGGATCATTTTCATTTGAACCACCACAGTGTATAATGACTATACAAGAAGTCTGGCCTCCACTGGAAGAAAACTTATGAATCACCCCATGGAAATTTTGAAAGCTCTAAACCAATTTATCATCTGACCTCAGGAAATGGAATATGTACTGATTATTTTGTCCATATTAATTTAACTCCTGACTGAAAATCCTTGGAAGAAATCCCGAGCTTGCAACTGCAGGAAGTCTTGAAAGATGAGTAATGTCTACTGGACAATGCTCTGATGCAAGGAGAAATGGGCAAAGGGCAATGTGGTGCCCTGAGGTATGGGAACATGGAAGAACTTGGGCAAAAAGAAAGCTCTTGATATCAGAACGGATCACTTCCGGGGCTGATAGTTGGTTACATAACATGCCTACAGGCAAAGAGAAGATTTAATCAAGTGTTATCTTCCTAATCTGTGCTCTAAATTAAGCCCAAATTTCAAATGCACCTGTGTAACTGATAGCTAAATTTCTCCCTCAACTTTTCATTGGTAACCAAGAGTATTTTAAAGTATTTAGGAATACACATATATCAAGTTACATTATAAAAATGAAGTTAGGAAAATGGGTGGAAAAAGAAAGTTTTGAAGGAAGATCATCCAAGAAAATTGTTAGTGAACTATAAATAAGTCCCCAAACATGGTGGAAAGAAAAACTGACCCCCAAAAGTTGTCCTCAGCCCTACACATGTGTGCCATATGGCATGCGTGCACCTGCACTCACACAGACGTGGACACCCACATGTAAACACACATGCAGAGACACACACATATCCCTATACATACACACATAATGCTTATATACATAATTATGTGTGTGGAGAGAGGTTTTAATCATAAAAGAAAGTAAATAAAGCAAATCTAAGTTATTTTCCTCATTACTGCTGGAAGATGAAAATTCTTATTCATCTATGGAAAGGTCAGCAGATTTTTTTTTTTGGTTTTATAACCAAAACTTCTGGAAAATGAGAAAAGGACACACATAAAAGAGTACAATTAAATACTTAAGTGACACTTGAATATCATCAAAAGTGTGACAGATACTGTTTTTAGTGTGTGGCATCAGCAACCTTACCATGTATATTTGGGAACTGCTTACTGAGCATCTACCCATAAGCAAATTCCTCCAAAGGATGGATTTCCCACTTTAAAGTTGGAAAAGCCCCCGAATACTCAGCTTATGTCTGTGGTTCAAGATCATTTAGATCAGTGGTTCTCAACCTTTTCAATGTCATGGTGACCCCCAACCATAAAATTACTTTTGTTGCTAATTTATAATGGCAATTTTGCTGCTGTTATGAATTTTCAATGTAAATATCTGATATGGGATGGTCTTGGGCAACCCCTGTGAAAAGGTTATTCAACCCCCAAAGGTTCATGACCCACAGGTTGAAACACATTGATTCAGGTGGAGCACCTGAAATTCATGAAGGGAAAACTGTACAGAGTGATGAGACTGAAGTATGAACAAATGTAAAGCCATAGATTTTGTTGGTAAAGAGGAACTTGTGATGTGGGGAATCACCTAAACCCCTTAATGAGAAACTGGCCAAAGAACGCAGGCATTCTTGTATACTTCCGTTGGTTAGAGAATGTATGCAGCTCTGAGGAAGAGGCAATGCATCCTAACCTCAGCCTCCCAGAAACGTAGAATATTATCTGGGTATATCTTAAATACAAAATTAGAGATACTCACTAGGGAACATAGGCGTGATCTGGTACCTCACCAAGCAACTAAGAACCTAGATTACTCTAGCATTCTTCCTTTCTATTATGTTCCTCTGCATTCATGTTTGTATGTGCTGTGTGACTTCCTGGGAAAGTGTGAGCATCTCTTTGTCACAGATAGAATTCTCATAGATCAAAGTAACTCATACTTACACACACACACACATATACACACACACAAAAACATACATACATACATACACACACACACACACTACAAATATATACAAAATATTAACATGATCCCAACATAAGAAATGTTTTTCTCAATGTCTTCTTAATTAGGCATATGTAAACTGATCTGAATAAAGACATTTATAGTTTGTCTAACCATACTTACTTTTCACTTATTGATAACAGACCAAAAAAAAAAAAAAGGATTTCTTCACATTTCTTTTCTTTGATGCTTTCCCAAGGCCTTCCCACGGGATATTCAATGTGGAGGAAGAACATCAAAGTTGGCAATTAGCGTTTTGATCAAGACAGTGTGCCACATTTCATTATTCAATTTGTATCGCGGATTTTGACCTTTGAAGAGAATTTTCCTTTCTGCTTAAAGACCAAAGGATTTTCTTTCATGTCTAATAACCTTTTTACTCTTACCAAATAAGGATTTTGTTGGTGATTTTTTTTATAAAGGTCACTTTATAAGTCATTCAACAAAGGAATCCATGATCGTTGAATAGTTGAATAGATGATAGCGAGAGAGCTTGGAAGACTGTGACTGTCTTTCGGTTCTGCATCTCCAAGCATGCAGATTGGTGTATGACATGCAATTGTTTGTTTCTGAACAAAGCTCTGTCTCTGTCTCTGTATTTCTCTCTTTCTCTCTCTGTCTCTGAATCTCTCTGTCTCTGTCTCTGAATCGCTCTGTCTCTGTCTTAATCTGTGTGTGTGTTTTTTAACACGTGTACACACATGTGAGCACACAGGTAAAATTCATGTGTATGTACATGCATGTGGATGTCAGAGGACAGCCTTGGGTGTTTTTTCACAGGTGCTACCCATCTAGTTGTTTCCTACTGCTGTGACCCTTTCCTTAGGTTGTGATGACCTCTAACCATGAAATTCATTTTTACTTCATAACTGTAATTTTGCTATTGTTATGAATCATGATGTAAATATCTGACATACAAGATATCTAACATTCGATCCCCAAGGAGTCATAACTCATGGGTTGAAAATCATTGGACTAGAGCTTACCAAACATGATGAGGCTTGCTAGCTAGTGAATCGACAGGATCTGCTTGTCTCTGCCTCTCCAGAGTCATGACTGCAAGCTATTCAGATCAGACCCATGTCTTTTTGCCATTTTTCATTTACATTCTAGAAAAAATGTATTTCGTAATTTAGGACAGAGAACCTTATAGAATTGGTGATATGAAAAAATACTGTAGACACTTGCCTCACCAATGCCAGTCTGTCTTTTAAAAATTCTTTTACCATTTCTTTGCTGTGTGTGTGCGCGTGCGTGCGAGAGAGAGAGAGAGAGAGAGAGAGAGAGAGAGAGAGAGAGAGAGAGAGAGAGCCAGAAGGAATGCCACCACATGTATGTGGAGGCCAGAGAACAATTTGTGAGAGTCATTTCTGTCCTGTGAGTTCCACCATGTGGGCACTGGAGATCAAACTCAGGTCATCAGACTTGATGACAAGTACCTTTTAGACCTGCTTAGACAGCTCGCCAGCACTATATCTCAGTTTTACTGTGGATAGACGTCATCCATTCTCACTTCGTCCATTACAAACAAACAACAAAGATAAGCACAGGCAAGCAAATATGATCATCCGAGTTCTTCTTTGTATCTCCACTGAGCATGCTGGGAAAATCCAAAAAGAGGCGCTTCTGAGACAACTTAGTGATGGTTGCTACTTCCAGATATATTGAAAAATGAAGGCTGCAATGGAAATATAAGTCTGAAGGACAGTGAATTCAATTTGTAAATCTTGAACTAAATGACACCTGTTTGTTTGTTTTTTTTAATTCCTTCTTCTAAGCCTTAAGTAAGCCACAAAGACAGCAAAGCTTGGACTTGTGATTATCTTCACACAGACTTCTTGCATGCTGAGTGCATAGGCCTGGCCAAGAAGCTGACTGTTCCTGACGGTTACCAGAATTCCTCTGACTATGATGCTTCAGAGTACAGTAGAATTTCCACCAACTGCCAGGCGCCCACACACTTTTTCAAGCCTATGCCATATCAAAAATCTTTCCAGAATGTAATTGTTCATGGAAACCCCTGAAGAAAATAAAATTATGAAATAAAACAAACTGGGATTATATTTATATTTGGACTGCCATGTTTTGAGACTCTGATTCTGCAACTTAAAAATCTCATTTAAAATATCAGCTTGTGCAAGAACAATAATTTAAAATGCCTTCATTCCTTTAGCAAAATTCCCAATGCTAATTATGTAAGGCTCACAGTTTAGCCAAGTTCCTTTGTTTTCTTTTATCTCTTGAAGGGATGGGATAGCCACACTTCTGTAAGTGCCTGCAATTGCTAGATAATGATAAGGCAATTTTTTTCTCTTAAATTTTTGTGTTTTATATATTTCTAAAAATTGGTGTCGAATATGAAAAGGAACTGAAACTGAAAAGGGAGACAACTTCAACATAAAAGCCCCTCTCTTCAAAGAGGGAGGACTTGGAGGAATAAAACAGCACAGATTCTTCATTATTTTTATATAAATATAGATTACTAACAGTAATAATAATTTATTTTCAACCACCTCTATATGGAAAAATGAGAAAGTCTTAAGACAATGTTTCCATGGGCATTGATAATAGCCCCATAATAAAATCATTTAGATGAGACTGGGATATATTTCCACTGGTAAAAAATTCTTGCCTGTCATGCATAAGGTCTACCCTAACACAACATAAAGAAGACATTGTGGATCATGCCTACAACCCTACCATTCAGAAGGCAGAAGAAGTAGTTTCAAAGGTCTGAGGTTAACCTCTGTTATATAGGGAGCTTGAGGCCAACCTGGGCTATATGAGACCCTCTTTTAACAACTATCAAAACAAAAAAAAGGCATTTTTGAAATGTCTTTAAATTTAGCCTACAAATTGGTTTTCTTTTTAATTGAATTTTTTGTGTGTATACAATGTTTTGCCTGCATGCATCTTTGTGTACAACCTGCATGCCTAGTACCCAAAGAAGCCAGGAAAGGGTGTCAGATCCTCTGCGACTGAAGGTACAGACAGCTGTCAGCTTCCATGAGGGTGCTGGGAATTGAACCCAGGACCCTGTAAAAGCAGCAAGTTTGTTCACTTATTTGTTTCTAACTGCTGGGCCATGTCTACAGCCCCCAAGACTGTGCTTTAATCTTATAATTCCTAATTAACTTTGGGTTCTGATCTTTAGAGTTAAATAAATAAATGAAACTCTTGTGAAAGTATACATGTTCCCGAGGACTATGTATCAAAGTTAGGCTTATATCAAGTTGTGTATCTACTATGACAAATTACAAAGTTACATTTCAGATGATAAAGGTTTGGGTTTAGTTTGCCACTTTGAAATAAAATGATTGCCAAGAACGTTTTCTTTGTTATTGCCAATGAATTTTAGTAAAAATGGAAGCGGAATTGCTAAAGTAAAAGGCTAGTGCATTAGACTAGGCAACCTCTTAACATTACTCATCAAAATTCTTGAGACTGTCAGTCAGGCATGCTACTATGGGATCCTGAACGATTTGATTAAGGAACTCTCCACTTTGCTTAACACATTCTATTTAGAACAATATCAGGTTAGGCAAGACAGAACATTAGCTGTACCTCAGAAAACTGAGCGACCTTTCTGGTGTTGACTACCTCCCTACAAAAACAGGCCTATCAGCCATGGATCTTCTTCATTCCTTTCCAGAAGAGGAGAAGAGGAAACACAAGAAAAAGTGCCTGGTGCAGAACCCCAGTTCCTACTTTATGGATGTGAAATTCCCAGGTCTCTATCCATGCACACATGGCAGTCTTGTACGTGGCTGATCCACTGTCCTGTCAGCTACAGGCAGAAAAGCAAGGCTGGTAGGAGGATGCTTCTTTAGGAGGAAGCAGCACCGAAAACCCCTAATTCAAGATGAGTGGGACACTTCCCAATAAAGACACTTTTTATATAGTGTTTGTCTTGTTTAGCTGGTAGGAAAAAGTGCCTTAAGTATTGCAGGGCAACAAGAAGAGGGGTCAAGAAAGCCTTGAAGATTAAAGTCCATTCAAAAATGAGATTTATAGACCATCAAGATGATTCAACCAACATAGACACTTGACAACAGGCTTGTCTTAAGTCCCCAGAAGGTACATGGTGGAAGGAGAAAACAGATACTCTCGAGTTGTCTCTGACATCCACACTCGTGTCAGGGCCTGTTTGTGTTCCCTTCTTCCCTAACCCAAGCAAATAATTATAAGAAAAAATTAAATAAAATGAAGTTTAAGTGTTAGTAAAAAAAATCTGAATTAAAATTTGAGCATAAATATACCCAGAAGATGCCCCAACATATAACAAAGACACGTGCTCCACTATGTTCATAGCAGCCTTATTTATAATAGCCAGAAGCTGGAAAGAACCCAGATGCCCTTCAACAGAGGAATGGATACAGAAAATGTGGTACATCTACCCAATGGAATATTACTCAGCTATCAAAAACAATGACTTTATGAAATTCATAGGAAAATGGAGGGAACTGGAAAATATCATCCTGAGTGGGGTAACCCAATCATAGAAAAACACACATGGTATGCACTCATTGATAAGTGGCTATTAGCCCAAATGCTTGAATTACCCTAGATGCACAGAATACATGAAACTCAAGGCGGATGATCAAAATGTGAATGCTTCACTCCTTCTTTAAAAGGGGAACAAGAATACCCTTGGGAGGGAATAGGGAGGCAAAGATTAAAACAGAGGTAGAATGAACACCCATTCAGAGCCTGCCCTACATGTGGCCCATACATATACAGCTACCCAATTAGACAAGATGGATGAAGCAAAGAAGTGCAGGCCAACAGGAACCGGATGTAGATCTCTCCTGAGAGACACAGTCAGAATACAGGCAAATACATAGGCGAATGCCAGCAACAAACCACTGAACTGAGAACGGGACCCCCGTTAAAGGAATCAGAGAAAGGACTGGAAGAGCTTGAAGGGGCTCGAGACCCCATATGAACAAAAATGCCAACCAGAGCTTCCAGGGACTAAGCCACTACCCAAAGACTATACATGGACTGACCCTGGGCTCCAACCTCATAGGTAGCAATGAATAGCCTAGTAAGAGCACCAGTGGAAGGGGAAGCCCTTAGTCCTGCTAAGACTGAACCCCCAGTGAACGTGATTGTTGGGGGGAGGGCGGTAATGGGGGGAGGATGGGGAGGGGAACACCCATAAAGAAGGGGAGGGGAAGGGGTTAGGGGGATGTTTGCCCGGAAACCGGGAAAGGGAATAACAATCGAAATGTAAATAAGAAATACTCAAATTAATAAAGAAAAAAAATTTTTGAGCATAAAAGTCTCTTTAGCTTCACTGTATAATAGCACCAAGAAGGCCATCCTTGACTGATCTGTTTGAATCCAGTTTCTAAGGCTCTCTCCCTTCTTTAAATCCTTTCTCTACCCAACCTTTGTGTCACCATGGGTGTGATTCATGAAGTGCCAGCCTGTGTGCCAAGCTGTCACATGGGGTCTCTGCCAAAGGTGGTGCCAAAACAGTAACTGAGCGATTCATCTATTCACAAAAAAAAAAAAAAAAAAATAGATTCCTTCTGGTGGAAAGTAACAAGAAGGAACATGGAGTTGGAGGAAAACAGATAAAGTTAAAAGTTCTTTGTGGCAGAGTAGAACTGTATTTATCCCATGAAGAAATATCAGTAAGAGCAATTTCATTAGCTCATCCTCAGGGTTTATAAAATAATATATATGCTTTCTATGCAATTCCTGCATAAAGAAGAGAAAAATAAGACATATCTTATAATTTATAACAAAACTCTCCTTGAAGACTCCTTAACTCATGATCTGTCTTATATTCAAGTGTTAGAGGTTTTGTGTTTTAAGGATTGAGTGCCAGGAGATGCCTATGAACCACATGAGCAACCAGCATGGCACATTAACACTGAGGGTTCACCAAGGTATGCACGCCTTGGCAGTAACCAACAGCTCTCTTATTGGACTTAAGATCACTCACCAAGAGGGAAACATGCCTAGGACTGGGAACTTAGTTACTTATTTATTCAGTGTTGGTGGACTCATGACTATGGGAAGAGAACCTACAGCCACCAATTTGCTAAGCCAGCATAATCCTTTTCAACGATCTAAACCATTGTCCATCTACCCACAGAGACGTGTCGTCACGACCCCTCATCAAGGAAACATCTCTTTGACACACAGACCACTACAGAGAGCCACAACCAATTAAAATTCAGATTGCGAATCCAGTCCCAGTGAAAACATCTATGAAGCAATTCTCATAACTAAGGCTTAGGAAACATTGCAGAAATATTGAAATAGCCAGAGGAGTGGAGTTTGCTGTGAGATTTTCTTCTAGGAATGTCAGAAGCTCCACTCATAAAGTCTCACCCACATGGTTGCCTCTATAGGAGCTGAATAAGGACAACAATAGACACGCAAACGTGGACAGCGAGAAGACTAGCAACTCTACACAGAGAACTACAGGCAACTAAGGCAGACTGAGAGCAGGAGAAATAGTCGTTCCCAGGGAAGAGCACACCAACTGGTTATCTAATACTAAATGCTCAGCACTCAAAACATACATACAAGTAACAATATATAGACTGAGCAGGTTATATTTAGGAATATAGTATGTGTACACACACGTACACATATGCACATGCACATTCACATGCATATAATAGCAATTAATGAAAAAAGATACCATGAATTTGGAAGAGAGCAAAGAGGGCATTATAGAAAGGGTTTAGAGAGAGGAAGGGGAAGAGAGAGAGAAAGAGAAAGATTTGTAATGATATTATAGTCTCAAAACCAATTAAAATAAATAAGAAAAGTTTACTTGGCAACCATTGCATGTGCTATACAGAAGTGAGTATCGCAGTTGGTTCACTTCCCTTGGAACACGCTTTCCTGAACCACCTTGTCCTTTCTGGATACAGAGCGTCCGCCTTCCTCCCAAACACTGGGAAAATTGCTATGCAAACCCATGTGTGTCACTCTCCAGAAGCCAGAACTAATTGAAATTAAAACTGACACACATTTTAAACTCCACTCCTGACTTAACTATTATTTTAGTTGTGCCATCTATATTCTCTGCATCCTCAGCTTTCTCCATTATAAGTCAGGGAAAACCATGCTAGTGGTGAGGTTTGTAGGAATGAATCGGTTTAAATAAATAAATAAATAAATAAATAAATAAATAAATAAAGTTTTTATTTTTGTGATGTTACATCATCTTCCCCTTTCAACCCATATACCTTCTTTTTCAAATTCATGGCTTCTTTAATCATTGTTACATGTTTATGTGTATACACACACACACACACACACACACACACACACACAACTTGTATTGTATCTTTTCAGGGCTATTTGGTTTTGAATAACCATTTGGTGTGCTATTTTTGGTGGCTTTTCAAGGCTACAGCAGATTCTCAGTGCCTGGGAACAAGAATTAAACAAAGTGTTCAAAGATGAGCTGACCTCCTCAGGGGCACCTGTCAGACAATAGTGATTTACTCAGGTCATTCAGAAGTACCTTGTATATTATTTTTCACAGGTTTCCTGGTGGGGTTTGAATCCCACCAGTCCTGAGTGGTGAACAGCAAAGAAGGAGCACCCAGTGGCCTTTCTCTACTTTCTGTGTATTCTTTGTGTTCTCTTTCTTTTTCATCCTCTGACCTTCAAAGCAGTCCTGATCTTAAGACAGGGTTATCTCAGATTTTTCTTTCAGGGAAGTAAGCTTAGAATAAGATAAATAGTGATTTGGGTTTTTTTGGGTGGGGAGTGGCTTTTTTTTTTCAGGGCTGGGGATTGAACCTGAAGCCTTGTGCAAACTAGGCAAGTACTCTACCTCTGACCCCACACTCAATTCCCCTTGCCAGAATCAATCAAAAGATACAGCGAAATTATAGGCAATCCTAATGCTTACTACTACCAAAGACTCATGGTCCTGCATATGCGATCTGACCCCTGGCAAAATTGGAAGGTAATTTTCAACAACTCTGACGTACACTAGAACAGAGTAAATAAAATTTTGTGTTTGGTCTTGAAATTAAGACTGACCCACTGGTCACATCAATGCACCTGCAACCACAGTCCTATGCACGCATTCTTAGTCTGTAGAACAACTTCCAGATCATTTTTGGTCGTGGTATGTATTGTCTTAATTCTGCTGTGATATAGTAGAATAAGGTAAGAACCGTTAGTTCACCACCAATATAATTTCATAAATGAACTAAATAGATGAGTAGCCAAGAGACAGACTATACTTTTGAGCCAGTTTGTAAATAAAATATTCCCACCTTCTATTACATGGGAAATAGCACAGCATTAAACATGTTCATAATACAAATCAAAGAAATCCATCCTTCTTAAGAAATCAAGTTTCATCTCCAGGAAGCATGAGGCTCCTTGCTGCCTCTCTTGACAACTTTACAGTTGACTCTAAAGCATTTCAAGGAATTGAATCAAATCCGACCTACATTTTGGGTAATTCCATCATCATGTAATTTTGATTATTCTGTCAGAGAAAATAATGCATCTTCCAATAGAAAAATAATTCTATGTAAAGCAAACCCGATTATTGTTGTATATTAGAGTCTTCTCTTTAATCACTACTGAGTTGTCTTTCCCGGTTTTTTTTTTTTTCTTCTTCAACCGTGCCTTGTCACTTGTAGAAATGTGGAACAAAACATAGAAAATAGAGAAAAAGAAAGCTTCTTTTTGATATTTTCTCTCTGGAGGACCATATTTAAATCTATTGATACATAAAATGATCTTTCTAATTTTATCAGAAAATGGCAGGTCATGAAATTCTTTCTGAAAAATTTAAATTATTTTATTATATTTATTCATTTACAGTCTGCTGTGTGAGTGAGTTTGAGAGTGTGATGTGTGGGGGGGGAGTTGAGTGTGTGTATTCATATGTGAGAGACAGGGAGTATTTGAGTGTGTATACTTGTGGAACAGTGGGCTACTTGCTAGAGTTTGTTCTCTCCTTTTGCCATGTGGGTCCAGGGATAGAACTCCAGGCCTGAGGGGGTAGGGAGGATATAAGTGTCTGTATCCACTAAGCCATCCTGCTTGCTCTATTTAACATATTTGCAGTAAATTAAATATAGAAAGAGGTCCATATCTCACTCTTAAAAAGTCAAGTTTTTGGTTTAGTAATTTTCAAACCTAGATCAAACATCTACTTATTTTGCTTAGAAAAGTAAAAGCTATTTAAAATATTGACAAAACATGTAGAAAAGACAAAAGATAGCAATCCTTCTACCCACAATCCACTAGGGAGAGATCTCTACCCACAGTCCACTAGGAAGAGATCTTCTAGGGGAAAAGGAGAAATAGTGAGTACACGTGTCAGGGGCCCAAGGGGAAAGGTCATTGGTTGGGTTTCAATGACTGATCCTCAAAGAGGCAAACCAAACCAAACATAAACCCAATGCCATTGAGGGAAGGGTAAGGAAGCTAAAAGAATTATGTACCAACTCTATAATGGCTATTCCTGGTTGTCAACTTGACTATATCTGGAATAAACTACAATTCAGAACTGGAGGACTCACCTATGATTCAGATCTTGAGGCTAGAAGACACAAGTTTCTGACCTGGGTCTTGGCATGGAGATCTTGAAGCAAAGTGGCCATGAAAAACTTGGGTCCAGGCAAGGTACAGGACTTTAATCCCAGGAGACTGAGGCAAGGAGATCTCTGAGTTCAAGGTCAGCCAGGGACAAAGCAAGTCCCAGATCCAGGTGTGGTGGTACACACTTTTAATTTGGGCCACACCTTCGGGTGGAGGCCTCCATTAGGACATTGGAAAAAGGAAGATTCACTCTTCTTCACCTGTCTGCATTTACTTGCCAGCACATCTGTTGGAACCTACTTCTACAGAAGAGCAGCTGAAACAACCAGCCTTGTGGGACTGAGCAACTACTAGATCCTTGAACTTCCCATTCACAGCTGCCCATTGTTGGGGAGTTGGACTACAGACTGTAAATTATCACAATAAATTCTCTCAATATAGAGAGACATTCCATAAGTTGTGACTCTACAGAACCCTGACTAGTACAAACTCTATAAAGGTCTAGTTGAATGACTTCATCACAGACTAATTAGTATTTCCACACATTGCAGCATGAAAACGTAGTCCTGATGAACAGAGACCTGTTTAGCAAGACTTCTTAGGAATGCTGGTTTCCAGGTTTTGTTTATCTGCTAGCAATCCTTCCTTTTATCCCATCATGACCTAACATAAGCTAAGCCCAGACTATCTGTCATTTAGGACACTGTCAGTGGCACTGTCATTTTGGAAGGCCTTATTAGACCTAACAGACCTGAGGTCCAGGTATGATACTACACATCTCTGTGGATTCCAAATGAGGTCCAGGAGTGAGACTGGACATTCCTGTGGACTTCAGAGTCCATAGTTGACATTGAGGATGTGAGATGTCTCTTCTCAGAATCCCAGCACTATGTGTATCATATGACACTGGAACTTATGTGCAGGCAGAAATGTGGAAAGATCATGAAATTGTCCACACTGACTCTGTCACCTCCTCAGAAAGGTTCTACACAAAGTGGAATTTACACATAATTGCAGAAGAAAAGCAGTTTTCCTTATATATGATGTGTGGGTAAATATCGGAAATATATCCTTATTGTACTTGTGCTTCAAGTAGGAATTCTGTTTTTCCTAAATGATCTATTGGTTATAATTTACAAAATTAGCATGTATAAAATTTAAAAAAAAATTGGCTGAAACTCCACTTTACTTGAGCTCTGTCAAACCAGAAAAAAATAAAATAAAACAGAACTGAAAGTTTTTGTCTCCTCTAGTTTCCAACGCGTTGTCATGGGAAAGTTCTGTTTCTGTTCTCCTCATTCTTCAACCCAAGTCTCATCTCAGTGTGACTAAGAACTTCGGGTATTTCTTGAGCTTTGGGATGTAGAAAGACAGCTGCCTCTTTCCTGCCTCTCATATGCCATTTAACAGCCTCTTACTCAGCCAGAATTGGCAGCGTGGCTGAGCAGAGAATGTGTTCCATAAAGGGAATTATAAACAGGATGTATTCATACAATAGGAAGGGAAAATGAAGCAGATTGCAGCACAATGTGAACTGATTTACCTCAGACAATGACTATCTTCCTATCAAGGCTATACAATTAAGGTCTTGCACACTTAGATTTTTCCTTAAAGTGGTGAATTTTCTCTCATTAAGGAAATTAGAATAATCTGTCCACTCCCACTCTTCTGTATGCATAATTATTACTTAAACCATGGTTATTACGCCTAAGAAATGTCAGCCTTGATTTAGCCCCACCTGGTCCCCACCGCCCACCTTCATTTCCACTCATGTATTCTCTTTGTTAATTGCTTTGCAGGTTTTGTTAATCGGGTGCATTGAGGCCACAGCTATCAGCCCTCCCGCCCTGTTCCCCTGTATCCATGTTCTTTGTAAGGCAACTTTGCAGGGTTTATCCCCTTTCCTTTTAAGTCTGAGTTGGCCTTATGGCTTGCTTTTGCTAAGATGCTATGGTAGTAACAGCCTGTCACCTGTAAAACCTTGATGGTTTGTTTTTCTTTTGAAAACGTGTCACCATGCTGCTACCACATGAATGAGCCGGGGCCAATCTCAGAGGCTGAGAGAACACATGAAAAAAAGAGTCCCATGGCTCCAGCTAATGGCAAGTACCTTGAAATATTAGAAGACAGTCCAGCCAAATGCAGGAAAGCCACTGACTGGACCCATGGCTGACTCACATGTATGAGGTGGTTGTTAACCCAGATGATGTAATAAATATTTACTGTTTAAAACAATTCCTTTCGGGGCGTTGTTACACAGCAGTACTGACTGATGCATAAAATTTAATTCTGTCCTTTAAACATTTTATTTTGCCCTAAGATTTCTTATAAGCCATTCAGTATGTGGGTACAGATTTACAATGCATGTGATACTTCAGAGTCATGCATTGAGACCTTCCACGTGGACTGAGTGTGTGTGACATACTCATTTTAACACTTACTCTGTTTAGCTTACACGGCCTCTGTATTAGCCAGCTCGGAATACCAGAGCAAGTTACTGCAGTTGGGTGGTTTTATTAATGACACAAAGTTCTTTCTCAGAATTCTAGAGGCTGAGAAATCCAAGATTAAGGAACAGACTGGTTGGTTTCCTGTCTTCGTGATCTGTCTGCTGTTCCCTTCCCATGGCTTCAGCATGGAATTGATGCAGGAAGAGAAAGTGACAGGGATGGGGTGGAGGACAGAAAGAGGGAGCATCAGGAGAGGGGCAATCTGCTCTCATGTCTGATCTTAAATCTCACTGGACCAGGATCCCAGTCATATGACCACATTTAATTTTAATTACTTCCTTACTCCATGCGCCGTCTCTCTGGAAATTAGAGCTTCAGCTTATAAACTTTACAGGATATAATTCAGTTCATAACGGCACTGCTTAAGGAGGCCTTTGCGTGGTATCCGGTATTTACACTTACATCTTCCTAACAAAGGAGATTAAAAACAAACAGACAAAAGCCATACTTAAGATAGTCTTCATAGTGTTCAGTCAAACCACCCCCTTGCTAATAATTCTTTTGTACACAGTAACTTCTTGCTATATCCATGTCTGTTGAAATAGAGCATTTTAAATTCAATTCAGCACAAACACTTTCTATAACGTTAGCAAATAAGTAATTAGTAAACTAGAAAATGTTTCATCATTGGCCAACAAAATGGCCAGGTCATTCCTTCCATGCCTCGTGTATTTGCTGATGTTGCATCTTCAGCTTCCGGGACTGTATTTAAAATCGCCAGCAATGCCATCTAAAGTCTCTGAGGGTGGCTTCTTCTTAGTGACATTGGAAAGTTTCCTAAACGGACTAACGGATCCCGTAAAGCATAGTGTTCCCATGGCAACCTCAAGATAGCATTAAAAACTATATAAACATCTTTCTCCACAAGAAAAAGAATTTATGTACAAGGAATTTCTTTCAAAAGAACCAAAATGGCTTAGGTTCTGTTTGATATAAATGATGTTTCTGGTAGCGTAGATGTTGCCCCGTCTTACTCATTGTTCGGTATGAGTTGTCACTTTTCTTCAAGGTACACTGTGCATTATGCTGATTTTTGCAGCAGGTATTAGGCTTACTTTGCAGTCTACCTTGCCAACATCTTGAATTATTTTAATTGATTCATTTAGTCTATATTTTTGGTTGTGAGCCTAGCCTTTAACGGCTGAGCCATCTCTCCAGCCCTCATTTAGTCTCTAAAGTAGACTCCGGTAAAATTTTATAATGTGTTAGGTACTATTATTAGCTCTAGGGGTATGGCGGTGTCCTAGTAAAAGTAAGGTACTACTCCAGGAATCTTACAGCTAATGTTGAAGACAACAAGCTCCAAATGAATATGAAGTATCTTTCCAGTAGCACAATCTGTTATGAAAACGCAAATCAAGATAAATGGATAGAGTAGAGGGATCCAGGCTATGATATTAAAGCAGAGCTGTGTGTGTGTGTGTGTGTGTGTGTGTGTGTGTGTGTGTGTGTGTGTATCCATGTATCTAGTGGAGGAAAATATCCAGACAAAAGAAATAGACACTGTCAAAACCTTAAAATGGTAACAATTTTATTTTAAAATGTTAAACTCAAGTAGTATTTCCTATTCTTTTAGTCATATTTTCCTCAGGTGCTTTGTTTTATAGAAGCAAGACCTTATATAAGGAACAGAAGCATGTTGTCTGTGGAAGGTTCTAATATCAGCTATTGGAGCTGGAATGATGGCTCTGAGGTTAAGATCACTGGCTGTTCTTCGAGAGAAGCTGGCTTAATTTTCAGTATCCACAGGGTCACTCATAATCGCCACTAATCCTACACACTCACAAAGACATGCATGCAATACACATCAAATAAAAATAAATAATTGTAAGAAGACTGGGCTTTTGAAGCACTTAAGTCTGCCTGGCTTTGCCAGGCTCTTCCCATCGTCTCAGACTTCTTCAAAGTATTTATCATCACCTAAAGCACCTAAGATCTTCTGCACACTGTCTTAAACATGGAGGACGGCTCATGGATAGGTACGCCATGGTGCTCGCCAACTCAAAACTGTATTCTGCTTTGTGCTCAGCTGTCAGGATAGTAGGCAGAGATTCTGCAATAGATGACACGCATTTAAACTCTCATGCTGCCAACTACCATGTGTATATGTCATTAAAATGTATACTTACATTTAAAACCTCCAGGTTGCACAATGAAGACTCATTGATTCCAGAAATAACTATTTGTAGATCAGTAGGTGCCAGATAACTATTAATATATGTGTTGGTGATATAGTAACCAACAAAAACAATAAATAGTCAGTGAATGGGACTATTAAAAGATTTATATATGATATATAAAATGCTTAGGACATTATATCAATAAATGTTAGGTTTTTATTTCCTTCTACATAAAATACTCCTCTCACTCCGAGGTGTTAGTGTTAGTGACAGTTGATTGTTAAGCTAAAGAACCATGGCCCTGGAAAATAGTATGCTTCTGTGGGGTCTCTGCAAACACTAAGGCCAGCAGATTGTTGATTCACGTGAGGCAAGAAGCAAGTATGGTTCAACATGATGCAGCAGCCAGTGTTGGTTCAAATTTTGAGAGTCTGACATTGGATTCTTTAAATAAGGCATAGTTACGCATAGCACAATTTGAAAAAAAAATGTTTCTTGGTGATAACTCAATTCTGTATACACAATAAATCTCAAGGCAGGACTACATCAAAAATTTATGTAAAATACATGGGACATCTTCCATATTGATAGGCTTTATAGATTAACTGAGAAAGCACAATCAAGGTAAACAAATGACATGATAAGGGTCTGAGTTAGCATAGCACTATAGGTTGATTAAGGAACATAAGGGTCTGAGAGGCAGATAGGTGTGGCATGACCATACAGCTAGCACAGAGGTCACCAGACTATTAACCACATCTACTTCCAGCCTTCTGGGTAGGAAACAGATATATATATATATATATATATATATATATATATATATATATATATATATATATATCCTGAATGGTTTCCTTGGTGATTCTCTGTGAGCTCTTATGTGTTCCAGTGTATAAACAGCTTCTTGGAGTTTTTATATCAGCAAAACAAAAAAATCATAAATAAAAGCATTTTTCTAAACGTATTTGTTAGGTAGCCCATCAAACATCTGCAGCTTTGGAAGTCATGGAGGATGGAGCTGTCCCTCACAGTCAGCAATTTATGTAACCTGACACTAAAGCCTCAACCTTTTCACTGTTTGAAATAATGGGATCCTCCAAATTGATTTCCAAGTTGGAAATAGACCTACCTAAAGACCCAGAAATACTACTCTTGGGAATATACCCAAAAGATACCTACCATGCCACAAGGGCACATAGTCCACTATGTTCACAGTAGCCTTATTTGTGATAGCAACAACCCAGGTGTCCCACCACAGAATAATGAATACAGAATGTGGTTCATTTACACAATGGAATGGTACTCAGCTATTAAGAACAAGGACATCCTGAGTTTTGCAGGTAAGTGGATGGAACTAGAAAATATCATCCTGAATGAGGTAACTCAGACCCCAAAGGACATGCATGGTATATTTTCACTAAGAATTGGATATTATCAAAAAAAAAAAAAGTACAGAATACCCAAGGTCTAGTCCACAGAACTCAAAAAAATCAAAAAGCTGAAGGGCCCAAGTGAGGACACTTCAATCCCACTTGAGAAGGAGAAAAAGCAACCACAAGGGACAGGAGAGGGAAAGGGGATGGGGGAAGAGGGGAACATGATCTGGTATTGGGGGTGGGGACAGAAGTCCTGAGGGAATGGAAACAGGTGACCTCAGGAGGAAGGAGGTTGGGAGGACCCTCTAAAATGTAGTAGAGACCTGGGAAGTGAGAAACCTTCAAGACTCAAATAGGGGGCCCTAGATGGAATGCCCTACAGTGTGGAGAGAGAACGTATTGAACCCACCTCCAGCTGAAAGACAGGGCATCAAGTGAGGGATGGGGTTGCTATCCCACAGTCAATGCTCTGACCCATAATCCCTCCTGCCTGAAAGAAATGCAGGGATGGAAATGAAGAAGAGCCTGAGGAAAAGAAGTTCCAGTGACAGGACCAAAGTGGGATCTGGTTCAAGGGGAGGCCCCAAGACCTGACACCATTACTGAGGCTATGGAGCACTCACAAAAAGGAACCTATTGTGACTGCCCTCCAAAAGACCCAACCAGCAGCTGAAAGAGTCAGATGCAGATATGAGTACTCAACCAATGAACAGAAGCTTCTTTCCCCTCTGGTTGAATTAGGGAAAAGCTGGAGGAGGAGAGCAACCCTGTAGGAGGACCAGCAGTCTCAATTATCCTGGACCACCGAGATCTCTCAGACACTGGATCACCAACCAGGCAGCATACACCAGCTAAGATGAGGCTTCTAACACATATACAGCAGAGGACTCCCCGGTCTTGGTTCAGTCAGAGAAGATGCACCTAACACTCAAGAGACTTGAGGCTCCAGGAAGTTTAGAGGTCTGGTAGGGTGGGTGGGGTAGAGACATCCTTGTGAAGACAAGGGGGTAGGGAGAAGATATGGGATGTGGAACTGTCAGGGATGGGTGGACCAGGAGGGGAATAAAATCCGGAGTAAAGATAGATAGATAGATAGATAGATAGATAGATAGATAGATAGATAGATAGATAATAGATAGATAGATAGAAGATAGATAAATAAATAAATAAATTTATTTTTAAAAAAGAAAGAATGGGATCTGAGTATTTTATCTGTCCCTGCATGAAGACTTGACGTTCTGAACTCTTCAAAAAATTACAAGTTGACAATATACCTAGGAGACTTTTTTGAAAAAGAACAAAGTCATAACATTGTCCCTTACCTTAAGAGTTAATCTTAATGAAATTGACAATCACTTGGACAAGAAAACACCCCTAAAGGAAGCTGTTAATTCTAGGGATTTTTAAGGAAAAGTGAAAGGCCTATCTAAAAGTCTAAGTTGACTCTGCTACAACCGGAATTAATTTCCTCCACAGTGGTCTCTGTCACTCTAAGGGACTGTTCTCATCTGCTGTGGTCATGGCCCACTCTCACTCATAAGAGTCTCCTATTATTGTGTAATTAACTCTGTCTTCTACACCGTACTCTGTGTCTCATCCAATTTACTAAAAAGATGTCATGAAGAGAGAAAAGCTGAGAGAAGGCCAGAAGGTCCCACCAGCACATGACTGGGAAGCTCAGGATGATGGGTTATGGAAGAATGGGGCACTCTCTGTTGTAAATATTTGGTGCTGTATGATGACATTCTTAGCCTTTAGGGTGGTGAAAGCTAGTAGTCAGTGAAGCTAGTACATTTCAAAAGACTTTATCAGATGAAAAATGAAGACTCTTAGATGAGACACAAAGGTGACTGGTGTAAGGAAGGGATGCCTATGAAATTTTGGGTGACTTTGCCCAACTGTTACTTGTCAACCCTGAAAGAAATGCCTGTTGAGAGAATCTGTCTCCCAAGGTAGTCTTTCTCACCTTGGGCAAACAATGTTAGGAAGGAGAGACTGCAGATCAGCATGTAGGTAGACCCAAATGGCTGCAACTATTTCCTCGTTCCTAAGCTTCTCAACCTCACCCATATCCAGGGTCCCAGTCAACTTCTCCCTCTTACACACCCTCTATATTTGGCAGGATCTGCCTTTCACTATGTACAGTAACATATACAGTCTCATCTGTTGAAGCTCATGATCTCTTCTCCTGCCCTCTGTGTCATTACAGTTCTTCTGAAATCTAACTGTAGCCATTGAGTGCTATTGAGAGGACAAGAGACAGCTCAAGAAAAATTTGCCTGATACTAATTGTTAGCAAATTTCAAAATTCTAATCAGCCAATCAACCTTGTAGAAGATTTAACATAGTTGTGGTTTTAGAAAGTATGTGACACTCTCTGGCCTTTTGTTAAATGTGGAATTAAAACTTATATGCCCTTCTGCTTACCTTTAGAAGTTAATTCTATGCAACATAAAAATAAAGGGAAAAGGAATATAGATAAAAAATCTTTCATAAGGTGGTCAACTCAGAGAAGCATACTGGGAAATACTAGAAAGCACACACAGAATCTGACTGGTTGATATCCATAGAATAGAAACTGATATAAGTTAGCTGCATCTGAACCTCTGGTGGGAATATGACTTAATTTAACATTCTAGAAAAAAAATGTGACAGTACAAATCAAATCGAATTCAAATACATCCTATAGTACAGCATTTATTAAAAAAAAAGTTCTGAGTAAAACAGTGCATGGATAAGTGTATTAGATTATGTGTTTCCTCATTTCTTCTCTACGTGTGATGTGACATTAGAAAGAACTTATGTCTACAAAAAAGAATAATGAATTGTAGTACATTTGTACAATAGGATATTGTATAACAATTCAGGTTAATTAATAGAAAAGTATGGAGAGATCTCTAAAATATAAAAGCAGTCTAAGCTTCATTCATTTAAGTTTTTCAATAAATATTAAGCCTTTCTATATGCTAGATGCATAAGACTGTCCAAAGTTACAGAAATTCAGCACAGAAGGTGGTGATAAGCAGAGTCAATGATCTCGAAGGTCCCACATCTCTGCAAAAGGCAAGCTCTATGGAGCAGCCAAGTAAGAGGTAATAGTGTGATACACCAAAGAGGGAGTAGAGAAAAATGAGGCTCAGTATGGTGTGAGATTAAAGAGACTGTTTTGTGTAGGAGACACAGAAAGAGGTTCTGAATCAAAGTAGATATCTAAAAGAAGGCAAGGGAAGATAGGAACAATCTTTTTCCAAAAACAAGTTCAGTCAGTTACCCACTGATTCCATATCACTAGATTCATCTAGCTTTATATCTCAAATAGTAAGGAAAATAGGTGTCTTACATGACATGTCACCATGATACAGAGCGAATACCTTATATTGGGTGTGATAGCTAATCTAGAGATGATGTAAGGTGTAAAGAAAGCTTGAGAGAATAATGCACTACGCCATTTTGTATAAAGGTCTGGAGCACCCATGGACTTGAGCATCCTCTGAGCTCCTCGTCTCAATCCTCTGTGGATTCTGAGCATATCTACACACATCCTGACAAAGACCTTGCTGCCTTTACAAAATAGTAAGGAGGGAGCTATGACAATGGAAAGAGAGATGATACCAAAGAAGTAGAAACACACAGGTAGGCCAAAGTAAACATTTGCTTTGCTATGGCATAAAATTAAGAGCCATTAGAGATATTTCCAAAGAGTAGCTTTATATCTTTGTTTTCACTCAGGTGTTGCTAGATTGAGAATCAGCTATAAAATATCAGGAATAGAAATTTGGAAACCAGTTATGAGGTTTTAGATTGGACAAAGGGAAGAAAATGATAGGTTAGGTTGTATTCTCCATATTTTATTGCATTTACTTGTAAGTAAGAGTTAGGTGTGTGTGTGTGTGTGTGTGTGTGTGTGTGTGTGTGTGTGCATATCTGTGTGTCTGTCTGTATACATATGCTACTATACATTTTTAGGGATCAGAGAACAACTTGGAGAAGTTGGTTCTCTCATTCTACCATATAGACCTCAGGAATCAAACCCACATTCTCAGGCTTGGTGGGAAGTTCCTTTACATACTAAGCTCAGATTCTGGATTCTAAATAAAAACATAAGATTTTGCTCATATGTTGACTATAGTCAATAGAAGAAATAAATTATGGGTGGCTCCAAGGATTCTTTTTCCAAAGAAAAGAAGATAATTTTTATTCACAGAGATTGGAAAGGCTGAGGCCAGCACAGATTTTGTCGTTTGTCAAGCCAATTAATAGTGCCTGAATCGTTCACATCATAATCCTCTGACTTGTAAATATGTTACCGTATAGGGTGTGATGATCAATAACCATTGCCAATTTGATCGGGTTTAGGAACATAGACATTAATTTTAAGTGTGTCAGTGGAGTATTTCCACAGATGTTTAACTGAAGAGGGGAGGTGTATTCTGAATGCCGGTAGCACAGCCCCATTAGCAGGACTCCAAGAATGAACATACAGAAAAAAGCCAGATGCATCTCAGCATTCATTTCCAGTTCACTGCTTCTCGCTCTGCCGTGATCAAGAGATTCTGCCTGCCATGTCTTCCTCATCACGATGGACTGCATTTGTCTGAACTGAGAGTCAAAATCACCCTTTCCTCCTTAAGGGGTGGGGTGGGGAGGCTGCATTTGATGACAGTAATGAGAAAAGAATCTTATATATGTAGCAAAAAGAACTTGGCAAATATGATTAAGTTAAAGATGTTAAAATAACTATATGATCCTGTGTTTTATATTGTAGATTCTGTAATCATAAAGGCCACTCTTTGAAGTCAAGAAGGTCAAGGGTCAGAGCAAGGGTGCTGTCTTGGAGAAGAGACCAAGAACCAAAGGATTCAGGAGTCCTCTGGAGGTTGGAAAAGATAGAAAATAAATTTTTTTAGAGTATTTGGAATGGAAAATTAGATCATCGTGCCTCTAGCTGCTTCTTTCCTGCTCTCAGAAGTCAGGCCACTGTTCTTGCAGCTCTGTCCAGAGAGTTAAAAAGACATGTCATATGGCCTTGCAGCCCACTTTCTCATTTGCAGCTACAAATAAATTTATATAGTTGCAGCTACAAATATATTTACTCACCCATGTGCCAGGAGTCACATAGTCTAGATATGTCACATGGTATGAAATTTGCTCTGAGAACTTATATCAGGCATTCCTTTTATTTAGTGGTGTGAGGAAGAATTTGAAGGCTTCTCTTTAGTCTTCTGTCTTAGGGTTACACTGCTGTGACAAAACACCATGACCAAAGCAAGTGAAGAAGAAAAGCCCACACTTCCACAGAACTATTCATCTTGGAAGAAAGTCAGGACAGCAACTTAAACAGGGCAGGACACTGAAGGCAGGAACTAATGAAGAGTCCATGGAGGGACACTGCTTACTGGCCTGCTCCTTGTAGCTTGCTTATCCTGCTTTCTTAAGGAACCCAGGATCCACCCAGGGATGGCACCATCCACAACAGGCTTTGCCCTCTCCCATCAATCACTAATTAAGAAACTGTTCCACTGGCTTGCCAAAGTCATATATACATGGACAGAAAGAGACAGAGAGAGAAAGAGATGAAGGCTCTCTTTCCTACTAACTCATCTCTGGGGCTGAAGTGTTTCTCTTTCCCTCTTTCCCAGGGCCTGCATTGAATTTTTGAAGGGAAGATTGTCTGTCCCCTTATGGCCTCATTACATTGTTTCTGTCTACTATCATAGTGAATCTCTCCTAATTGCTCTTCCACTACAAGAGCTGACCAAGCCCCCTTCCAATAGAAGTGAGACACTCTCTCCTAATCAAGCTCTTTCTGAAGGTGATTGTCATAGCTGTTTCTTTCCCAACTCTGTATTTCATTCTAACTTAAAGTAACCGTTGAACCAACAATCAAAACTTTGTTGCCTTTAAAAAGCAATGTTATTTCAAAGACAAGATATTTTGAACAGTTTGGAAAATAATGAAAGACATTAATTTCTCATGGTTTCACAAAAACTAGTTCATAGATTAATATAAGATTTAAGCATGGCAGTGATGACTCAGGAGGTAAAAATGCTGAGTCATATTTTGGAAGAGTAGTAGAAGCTTATTATCTTTCCATTTGTGTTAAGAACAGGAGAGAGAGAGAGAGAGAGAGAGAGAGAGAGAGAGAGAGAGAGAGAGAGAGGAAGAGGAGGAGGAGAAGGAGAAAAAGTCACTTTGCTGATGACTTTTAGGTTATACATATTTAAGAAGGACTATGTAAATAGGGAAATGCAAATTAAAAACTCAATGAGAAATGAGGTATCATTACAGCAAGACTCAGTAAAATTGTTGTCTCTCTGACTCTGTGTCTCTGTCTGTCTGTCTGTCTGTCTGTCTCTCTCTCTCTCTCTCTCTCTCTCTCTCTCTGTGTGTGTGTGTGTGTGTGTGTGTGTGTGTGTGTGTGTGTGTGTGTATGTGTTGATATAGACTGGACCCAGGACCTTGAACATGCAAGACAAGTGCATTACCACTGAGCTAAAGTCCCAGGCTGCAAAGTATATTTTAAGGAGCTAGACCTTAAATGTTAAATACTTTACAGGTCATATACTACCTACCACAGCACTTTTGACTCACTCATTCTAAAACAAATGTAGTTATAGAATATGTAAACTGGTGAAGGTTCCTAAGTTTCAATACAATTCATTTTTAAAGCAAAATGCATGCAGTACATGGGTACAAGTGATAAACAAAGACAAGGTCCCAGGTTCAATCTAGCATCCAAACACCAAACACACAACACGCACACACACACACACACACACACACACACACACACACACACACACACACACATGCACACACACACGCGCACACACACGCACACACAGTAGGCTAAATGATTTGGTAATCCCTTCACTATAATCTCTAAAGTGGATAAAATTTAAAACACTAACTGTACTAAGAGCTGAGAATCTCTTAACTGGAATTCTAACTAGACCTACTGGTGGGAATGTAAAATAGTCAACCACTCTATAAAATGCTTTGATACCTATTTGGAGTCTACTCAATTACTCCTATTACACTTCCTAGTCATTCCTTTCTGGGTATTCAAAGAGAATTTGAAGTACACAGGCTTATACCTGGTCCTCAGAATGTAGCTCTGTGCAATGAAGATACTGAAAATGAATCAAGTCTCTAGCAACAGGCAAATGAATAAGCAAACTCCAATATGTCTATGCAATGGGCAAAATTTCAGCCACCAAAACAATAGATTATTAATATTTACTCCATATGGATTCGTCTCAAAATAATTTTACAGAGTGAAAGATGTCAAACAATAAAAGCATAGACTTACAAACTCATTTGTATAAAATTCTAGAAGCAAAACTAGAATCTAAGGGGAGGTAATATAGACCAAAAGTTCCCTAACAATGAGGGTAGAGACAAGAAAGTCATATTAAAGCAATTAATTAGGAAATGTTACATGGAATAATGGAAATGTTCATTATCCTAGAATAATAGTTTCATGGATGTGTGTGGAGGGATTATTTATAACATATATATTTCATTCTATATGCATAGGTTTATAGAAATATATATATATATATATATATATATATATATATATATATCTCAAAACCTAATCATCTATAACAACAGCTCGGATACTTGCAAAAATAACCAAGGCAAAGCCAGGGAGAACATAGGAATCAGTCTTTCTTATGCAGTTCTGAGCTAACAGAGCAAGCCCACTGCTTGAGCATCTCCACAAAACCGCATACACATTAGGGTTCAGATTTAATTTGAAATGTTATTAGAATCTTAAGCAAAAATGATCTCCACAGGATGGTGTGACTAATTTCTCATACAGTCTCATGTAAAAAAGATTCTAAGCACAGCTAATGAATACAATTTGTGCTGTAACGTTTTCCTCATTTAAATGTCATCTTGACTATATTAATAGCCGAGTTTCTGTGAGCTTTGAACAGTGACAACTGTGACTCATAATTTAGGAGTTAAAACCAACGTATCTACACTGAGTGACCCAAGGGAGCCATTCTCATTAACATGATAATTCAGCCATGCAGACTTAAGTAAACTTCAAGGAGTGGGTGCAGGGTTTTATTAGAAGAATGATGTTCTGGGAGAACAGATGTTAGGATCTCTGCACAAAGTAGGATTCTCTCATTCTGAGAGCACAAACATTGGCTGACATCAGATTAGATTTATTCCAAATGCAATAGATCTCTCTCTCCCTCTCTCCCTCTCTCCCTCTCTCCCCCCCTCTCTCTCTGTCTCTCTGTGTCTCTCTGTCTCTCTGTGTCTCTCTGTCTCTCTGTGTCTCTCTGTCTCTCTGTGTCTCTCTGTTTCTCTCTGTCTCTCCGTTTCTCTCTCTGTGTCTGTCTCTCTCTGTCTCTCTGTCTCTCTCTCTCTCTCTCTCTCTCTCTCTCTCTCTCTCTCTCTCTCTCTCTCTCCTTGAATGAACAATGAAACACTAAGCCTTAAGTCACAAACAAGGAGCCTTTAGCTGCACCTGCAGAGATAGCTCCCCTTGCCCAATTCCCAGTCCCTGGCACCCAGTCTGTTCAGTAAACAGAAACAGGGTCTTCTTCCCGAAAGTGCTCACTCCAGAATCTGAGTAATGCTTAATAAAACAATGAGTAGATGGGTAACCTTTCACAACTAGTGGCTTTGGAATAAGCCAAAAGCATTAGAAAATATAGCAATAAGATGCTATAGTAAAAAGAGATGATAAGGACACTTACCATGTGCCAGGTTTGTGAAGATAATGACTCTGCGATTGTTTTTTCCTTTTAGACCTCACACAACTATGTGAGTGAAAGACTGCTATCATCATTTAGTTTAGACTAAACTAAGTTATTAGGCATGTATCTGTGTGGGAAATGGACTCTTGCCTTTCTTCTTCTCTCATATAGACAGAGACCAATGATTTGTAACACTGTGCTATTTCTGAATGTGCTGCAGTTGAAATAGGGGGATCAAGTACCGAGTTTGGAAATAACCAAGTCAGGGCTCACACTTGGATCACTGAGACTAGACTCCACTTGCTGACTACTCATTGTTCAGGTTCACTAGAGGAAACAAGTCAGGGGTGGTGCTATAATCCTAGCACTTAGGAAGTAGAGGTAGCAGGATCAGGATTTAAGGTCATGATCAGCTACTCAGAAAGTTCAAGTCCACTCTGAGCTCTGTTTACGTCTGTGTCACTGAGACAACAAAGACATTTGAAAGCACAATGCAACTTCACTCAATTCTGTTTTGTTCAAAAACAAAAAATACTAGAGAAAACCTAAATGTCCAATGAAATGAAATACACTTGACTAATTATCATATGGAGAAATATACCATTAATATGGTTGACCTTAAAACATAAATAAAAGAGCTATATGGAACAATGCTCATGTGTTAACAGAAAAAAGAATAATCTATTCTTTAATTATAATTATTCAAAAATAATATATTCATATTAATAAATACTACCAAAAGCAAACTGAGAGATCTTCTGATAGTTGAAGATAATATCTTTAATTTTCCTTAGTTATCTAATATCACCTTCTATGAATTACTTTTAAGAAGGGAAAGCGATGTGGTAGAGCACACCTGTAGCCACGAGGCAGGAAAATGGAGGAGAGTAGAGCCCAGACCAAGACTGACAACTCTGAGTCTCCCTCTGCCTCACTCAGCCAGTGCCCAGCCAGTCAGAAGGCCATATTGTCATGAACTTCCTCATGTTCCTCCTTCTCTACTACAAAAGCCTACCTTCCCGTGCTAGCCAGCACATTAGATTACTTCGGCCTGCACTAGGCACATGGCACTACCAATAGAGACATACTGAGGTGAGAAGTTACAGCACCCAGTTGCCAGCATTTGAACCTCAGTTGCATTACTAAACAGCTCGAAACAGAATTGAGTGAAGTTGCATTGTGCTTTCAAATGTCTTTGTAGTCTCAATGACACAGAAGTATAACAGCCTACAATTCATTTAGTTTTATATATATGATTGATGAAGAATACATATAATGTATATCATCCATAATTAGTACTTATTAAGGGTACAGATCACTAAAATAATACTCATCAATAGAATTCAATTTCCCTATCAAAGCCTTCAAGAACCCCTGGTGCTTCCTACAGACTTGCCAACTTAAAAAACCTTTTATGAGTCCCCATTATATTTTCATCACTCAATCTTTCTTTATATCATCTTATGTGTTTTTACAAGCTATTTCTCTCTCACCTTGTGCTCCTCACCAAGCTTTGTGAAATGTGCAAAAAAAATGAATAGGTTCAATCAATTTGACATTTTTTCTCAATTAAAAATTTAAAAAAGTCTATTAAGCTAGAGTATTCACTGGGTATTTTAATAGCTTTTCTTATTGCTGTGACAAAATATCTGGGAAAAACCTCAAGTAAGAATGGTCTGTTTTGTCTCACAGTCTAAGGGAAGACAATCCACCATGATGAAGAAGGCAAGACATTAGAAGCGTGATGTAACATTCTATCTGCACTCAAAAAGCTGAAAGAGGCAAATGGCAGACTAGATGGATTCTTTTTTCTTTTCTTTTTCTTTCATCACAGATTCTGGGCTTATGCAGCCCACATTTAAGATAGAGGTTGCATCCTCAGTTTAATACTTCCCTTGAAATACTCTTATGGACACACCCAACGTATGCCTCATCAGTGCTCTAGGTATTTATTAATCTAATCAAGCTAACAATCAAGTTAGCTATCAAGACAAGGCTATTCAGCCAAGACAGAGAATCAAATATTTTTATAGTTTATTGGGGAGAATGGGTTATTGCCATGGCCATAGATTTACAAGGACTGCAGAGATGGCTCAGAGAGTAAAGTGACTGCTACAGAATCATGAGAACCCATGCATAATGCCCAGAATTCAACAAAAAAAAATCTGGCCTAGTAGTACACTGTAATCCTAAGGTTGGGCAGATAGAGACAAAGCAGGTCCCTGGGGATCTTCCGCCTGCCTACTCATCAAGTTCTGAGTGATAGACCATGTCTAAGACTAGTGCCTGAGGAATGGCATAAGAGTTGTCCTCTGTCTTACACATACATACCTAATACACAGGTACATTTGCACACACATGCACCTGTATACACTTCAACACACACATACAGAAAAAGGCTCACTTGTTAAGGGCTGGTAAGCAATAGTATCGCAACAGTATGTTTTTACTTCCTTCTTCTAACAAGACACAAAATGAAGGAAGTTTACCAGCCAACTACTCCCTATAGAGTATCATGTTCACACACATTGGCATTGATGACATTACATTAACTAGGACTGATGAGTGAGAGGTGACAAATACCCTAAATAACATAAGAAATAGGCTGCCCAGAAATGAGAGATAAACATAGAGATGTGTGCATGTTGTATCTATGAACTTCTATAGCATAACACTTCACATAATATATCAGTAGGAAACACAATATATAAACATAAGTTCTATACTTAACAATACTAAACATCTGTCCTGTATGTTTGGTTTGTTTGGTTTTGTTTTGGGGCTTTGTTGTGGTTGTTTTTTATGTTTGTTTGTTTTGTCAACTTAACACAAGCCAGAGTTATTTGGAAAGAGGAACCTCACTTGAGAAAATGCTGCCATTAGATCGCCTGAAGGCAAGTCTGTATGACATTTTTTTTTCTTTCTGATTAATGATTGATATGTTAGTATAGATGTTAGTATAGCCTACAGTAGTCAATAAACTTCTGGTCAAGTGGTCCTGAGTTGTATGATAAGAGAGGCTAAGCAAGCCATGAGGAGCAGTAAGCAGTGCTCCTCCATGGCTTCTACCTCAGTTCCTGCCTCCAGGTTCCTGCCCTGAGCTCCTGCCATGACTTCCATCAGTGATCAAATGTGACCTGAGAGTTTAATAAGAAATAAACCCTTGCCTTTCCAAGCTGTCCCTCTGATCTTCATGTCTTCATCTGTAACTTGAGTAAAATGCTAATACTTACTCCTCAGACTGGTTATAAAGACTATGATAAGTTAATACATTAGGCACAGATAATGTTAGGTATAATTTTTTTATTATCTTGAAAGTGTTTACAAAATCATTGACTGGTTATTTTGAAAAGATATATCATATCAGAATCCTAAGATATATTTCCTTAGATATTTATATAGGCTTATAAGTTCATTTCAGTGAATATGATGCAAAAGATTAAGGGTTAATTTAACAAAGGAAAGGAAGGGCTGAGGAATATCATAGCACACACAGAGCTCTGGGTTCAGTTCCTAGCATTGAATAAACCCTGTGTGTGATGGGTGCCTACAATCTCAGAACTAAGGTGGTGGGGGATCTGAAATTCAAGGTCACCTGCTACGCAATGAGTGAGAGCCATCGTGGGACATGTAAGTCTGTGTCAAAGAGAATGAGAGCAAGGAGAGATAAACTGATTTCCTTCTTTATCGTATATAAGTAAATAAAGTCAGAGGCTGCCAAGGATGCTCAGGAGTAGGAAAGCAAATTATTCAAAGAGAGGTGACAGCAACTAGGAATGAGATGGACCATTCCAGAGGACAAATGAGCTGATAAATGCCATTGTTTTCATGTCATTTGTTTAGGGAGTCCCTAGGTAAGGATTCAACAGAGAGCTCCAGTGCAGAGTGGGAGAAAAAAGCTTTGAATGTACATAGACAATACAGGGTTGGTGTGATCCTGACTGTATCATGCTCAAAGGACCCATGGGACCTCAGAAACACTGTAGGAGGGGCAACAGAGCAAGAGTCTTTGAGTCATTGCCTCATCCCCAACTGTATGTGCAACCCTGGATCTTGCTTACCTACCTCCATACTCCTAAATTTCACCATCGATAGAAAAGAATTAATATTTTATATGGTTGTGATAAAAGTATATGAGTAAATGAGTAGACATGGGGAGACTGCTTAAACCAGCATCGAGCACAAAGCAAGCCCTGTGTAAGGGCCCAGTGATGCAGTCTATAAACAGGATACCTGCTGTCTTTCAAACTCACTGACTTGATCCATTTTATTTTTAATTACGTTGGCATAACACATAATATGTGTATGCATAATACAATATTTAAATGGGTTCAAACTTCCTTTTTCTTATCAATTATTTTTTTAAGATTTACTTAATGTTTCTGTATGAATGGTCGTGTTTGTGTGTGTGCCACATGCATGCAGGAGTTCAAAAAGGCCAGAAAAAGGTGTCAGATTCTCTGTAGCTGGAGATTAGGCAGTTGTGAGCTGACAAACATGGCCATTAAACTCTAGTCCTCTGTAAGAGCAGCAATATATATGTGTCCAAAAGCCCCCTATCACATACCCCTCCCACTTCTTCTATGAGGGTGTTCCCCCTCCCCAGCCGCACACCCTTTCAGCCTCCCTGCCCTGACATTCTGCTATACTGGGGGGTCTGACCTTGGCAGGACCAAGGGCTTCTCCTCCCTTTGGTGCCCAACAAGGCCATCCTCTGCTTTGTCCTAATGACACTGTCCTTTGCCTTACAGAAGCTTTACAATTTTATGAGTTTCCATTTGTCCATTCTTGATCTTAGAGCATAAGCCATAGGTGTTCTGTCCAGGAAATTTTCCCCAATGTGCATGTGTTTGTGTTCGAGGCTCTTCCCCACTTTCTCTTCTATTAGTTTGAGTGAATCTGGTTTGATGTGGAGGTCCTTGATCCACTTGAACTTCATTGCATAGGACAGTAAGATTAGACCAATTTGCATTCTTCTACATGCTGACCTCCAGTTGAACCAGCACCATTTGTTGAAAATGCTATCTTTTTTCCACTGAATGGTTTTAGTTCCTTTGTCACCAATGGCTTATGCTCTAAGATCAAGAATCAACAAGTGGGACCTCATAAAACTGCAAAGCTTCTTTAAGGCAAAGGACACTGTCATTAGGACAAAAAGGCGACCAACAGATTGGGAAAAGATCTTTACCAATCCTACATCCAATAGAGGGCTAATATTCAAAATATACAAAGAACTCACAAATTAGAGTCCAGAGAGCCAAATAACCTTAAAATGGGGTTCAAAGTTAGACAAAGAATTCTCAGCTGAGAAATATCAAATGGCTGAGAAGCACCTAAAGAAATGTTCAACATCTTTAGTCATAAGGGAAATGCAAATCAAAACAACCCTGAGATTCCACCTCACACCAGTCAGAAGAGCTAAGATCAAAAACTCAGGCGACAGCAGGTGCTGGTGAGGATGTGGAGAAAAAGGAACAGTCCTCCATTGTTGGTGGGATTGCAGACTGGTACAACATCTCTGGAAATCAGTCTAGAGGTTCCACAGAAAATTAGACATTGCACTAACTAAGGACCAGCTATACCTCTCCTGGGCATATACTCAAAAGATGCTCCAACATACAACAAAGACACATGCTCAACTACATTCATAGCAGCCTTATTTATAATGGCCAGAAGCTGGAAAGATCCCAGATGCCCTTTACCAGAGGAATAGATACAGAAAATGTGGTACATCTACACAATGGAGTACTACTCAGATATTAAAAACAATGACTTCGTGAAATTCATAGGCAAATGGAATGAACTAGAAAATATCATCCTGAGTGAGGTAACCCAATCACAGAAAAACACACTAGTATGCACTCATTGATAAGTGGATATTAGTCCGAATGCTCAAATTACCCAAGATGCAATGCATGACCACATGAAACTCAAGAAGGATGACCAAAGTGAGGATGTTTCACTCCTTCTTTAAAAGGGGAACAAAAATATCCATAGGAAGGGATAGGGAGACAAAGTTTAGAGCAGAGACTGAAGGAACGGCCATTCAGAACCTGCCCCACATGTGGCCCATATATATATATACAGCCACCAAACTAGATAAGATGGAAGCTAAGAAGTGCATGCTGACAGGAACCAGATATAGATCTCTCCTGAGAGACACAGCCAGAACATCTCAAATACAGAGGCGATTGCTAGCTGCAAACCACTGAACTGAAAATGGGCCCCCGTTGGAGGAATTAGAGAAAGGAGTGAAAGAGCTGAAGGGGCTTGAAGAACAATGTCAACCAACCAGAGCTCCCAGGGACTAAACCACTACCCAAAGACTATACATGAACTGACCCTGGAGTCCAACTGCATATTTAGCAGTGAATAGCCTTTTTGGGGCACCAGTGGAAGGGGAAGCCCTTGGTCCTGCCAAGGATGAACCCCCAGTGTAGAGGATTGTTGGGGGGTGGCAGTAATGGGGGTGTATGGGGAGGCAAACACCCATATAGAAAGGGAGTGGGAGGGGTTAGGGGACTGATGGATAGGAAACCTGGAAAGGGAATAACATTTGAAATGTAAATAAGAAATACCCAGTTTAATAAAAATGGGAAAAATGAAAAAAACTCAAAATACATTTTCTCTTGAACATACGTTTTAAAACAGACATATGTACAATTTCATTAACTTTTTGTAATTGATGTACTTGAATTTATACGGTCAGTGGATTTGTTTTTTTCCTTTTTATATGCTGCGTTTTTGATGTCAAAACAAATACAAAATATTTTTCTGCAATAATAATAATAATAGTAACAATAACAGTAATGGGGGAAAGGCCAATAATTTTAAGAGGGAGTCAGGGGCAGATGGACACATGGGAAGGACCAGAGAGAGAAATGTGAAGAATTAAGTTGCTGTAATTATATTTTAAGTAAAAAACAGAGAAAGAGAACTAAAGTAAGTCACCCCAACACAGAAGGATGCCCAACTCCAAAATGTCCCAACTGCTTTCTGCCCCTCCTTTCTTTAAAAGACAGGAAGATATCTAAATGTACCCATAACAATGAATAGTTTGAAACATTTCCTTATTTCTGGAAAAATTAGTCATTTTTGGCAAAAACCAACTTCAAAATATAATTATTAGCTTTTACAAATGTATTACATATATAAAACACGCTCTGTCTCCTACTTCCAGCTCCCAGTAGCACTACTCTATCATTCAAGAGAGTAAAGCAGCTAAGAAATGCCTAGAGTCATAATCCAGAAATCATGTCCACAGAAGGACTGAAATGTGATCCCTCTATATAAAATCTTTCCCTTCCTCATACCTTAGAGAAAAATTTGACCACATTCACTTAAACTTCAGAATAAAGTCCTATGGTCACAGTTCCTACTTCATGGAATATTCATCATCATCATCATCATCATCATCATCATCATCATCATCATCATCAATAACAACAAAGAATTGTCTTTTTAACAAAGTATCAAAACACAAGCTGAAACACAAGAAAAACACAGCGGGGTTGGGGATTTAGCTCAGCGGTAGAGCGCTTGCCTAGGAAGCGCAAGGCCCTGGGTTCGGCCCCCAGCTCCGAAAAAAAAAGAACCAAAAAAAAAAAAAAGAAAAAAAAAAGAAAAACACAGCATGTACCACAATCAAATTTCAAGTATCACACAGATTTTTTTGATTATCACATAAGGAATTTTAAATAACTGATTAATATGCTAAGCACTCCACTGGTGAAAGCAAACAGCCTTTGAGAACAGCTGGGCAGTGTTGGGCCTAGGTAAGGATGCTGTGGTACTGCAGTAGTGCGGTCTGCTAGCACACGGTTCTCAGACAACATTGCTGTGCAGTACACTGGAAAACTATTCTGAGGTTAAGTTAAAAGAGTAGCTGACAGGAGAATCTTGGGTTCAAAAGCAGCCTGGACTATATGGCAAGACTACCTCAAACAACAACTGCAAACCACAGATAAACAGAAGAAGAGATAGAAAATATGAACTAAGAAAGAATTAAAAGCAACTGCTGGAGATGTTGTCTAAAACCGCAATAGAAATAAAGAATGTTTTTCATGGATTCATTACCTTGTAAAGTACAGGCAAAGAAAACATATGCTTATACCAGTGTCAGTAGAGAGTCCCCACACTTAAATGCAAAGATGAAATCAGATAAAACAATGACAAAAACAGGCAGCCTTTTAATGAGTGGTCCTAGGAAAATTGGAGATCCATACAAAGGATACTGAAACTAGATCTCTGTTCCTCACCCTACTGGAAAATCAACTCAAAGATTTGGCATCTTAATCTAAGATCTGAGACATTGAAACTGCTAGAGTGAAATATTCAAGATCTCCATGTAGATAGAAACTCTCTGAATAGGACTCTATTAGCTAAGGATATCATATAAAGTGCTGATAGAAAATATTGTACCAAATTAAGAAGCTTCAGCACAATAAAGGAAATGAATGGAAAGGGAACTTACAGAATAGGAGAAAAGTCATTGTCTGGCTTCTAAGAGGGGAGTAGTACACAGTTATATAAAGAATCCAATAAGAGCAAATAATGCAATCAATAAATAGCCAGTGGAAATGAGCAGAAACCCTGTACATGAAGAAGTACAAATGACTGATACATAAAAGATGTTTGATGTCCTCAACCATAGGGGGAAAACAAATCAAAACTACATTAAAATCCCATCTCACCCTTGTCAGATTGGCTATCAGCAGTAAACAGACAACAGCAAATACTGAAAAGGATGGGGACTTATTCACTAGGGCTGGGAATGTAAATGAGGCTTCTCTACAGTTTCAACACAAAACTTCCATTTAACTGAGTCAAGCCATTCCTATGGTTATACCCCAAAGAACTCAAAGCCATGTATAATGGAGATGCCTGCATACTCGTGTTTATCGTAGTACTAGTCACAATAGATGATGTAGAATTGGACTAGGTACACAGCAAGAGAAGACTGGATAAGGAAAAGTCTGTATATATACATAATGTCATTTTACTCAGTTATAAAGAAAAAGGAAGTTATGTCATTTGCAGAAAAATGGATGGATAGGATATTATTACATTTAAGTGAAATAAGTCCATCTCACAAAAGTTAAATGTCACATCATTTTTTTTTCCTTTGAGGTAAGTAGAAGCTATTAAAAAAAAAAGTGGACAGGGCATTGAGCTAAAAGGGTAACTAGAGATCCAGAAAGAGAAAGAGAAAGTAGGGGAGTAGATAAAGAATAAAAGTGAGAAGGGCTGGGGCTGTAACAATGTGTTACGGTGAATATGATCAAACTACATTATATGCATGTATGTAAATGTCACAGTGAAACCTTTACTGTGTATGACTGATATGTGTTAAGGACAGGCAGGAACGACAGACACTTTCAGTAAATGAAACAAGTAATTTGAATTTTCACAAGAGTATGGAGGTGAGGGAGGGAAGGAATCAAACATGTAAACAATTAGTGGATAACGACATTCCAAAATGAGTGACAGGCAACAAAGTACAAATCCAGGAGACTCCAAGAAGCAGGACAAATGCCAAAGCAATGAGCAAGTGTAGAAATGCTCTTCCTACACACGCCTTTTTCAAGCTACCTACACACCAAAGACACCAAAAACAAACAAAAAAATGTGAAAGGGGTGAATGACTTCCTTGCAGAGGATGAATAATAAAAATTACATTGAATTTGTAGTCCTAAGTCATGCATGCCTCCACCGCCCTATGAAAATGACCGTTTTTGTTAAATCGATGGTGTGGATTACTGTCAGGTACACAGTGCCAATGCTTCTTCATGGCATGGCTTCTGTGGAGTAAAACTCATCAGTTACTTACTAAACATAACCACCTACAATGCCTGGCGATCACCCTCCCAGGTATTTAAGCAACTTATTTGAAAATTCACATCTACACAAAATCTTGTGTGTGACTATTTCCATTAATGTCAACTGAATCCCTTCTTTTAAATTGACAGAAAACATAAAAAAGAAAAGTGGTCACTGTGGAAGAAATGAGGGGATGGTGGGGACCTAGAGAGAAATTAAGTAGGTGAGGCATGAAACTATTTGTGACACTGCCACCATGGATATGTGATAATGCTCTTGAAGATCCACAAAACTTCACTGAACGAAGAGTGAATACAAATGTGAGAAATTGGGGTTGGGGATTTAGCTCAGTGGTAGAGCGCTTGCCTAGAAAGCGCAAGGCCCTGGGTTTGGTCCCCAGCTCCGGAAAAAAAAAAAAAAAAAAAACAAATGTGAGAAATTATTTCAGAGGATGGAATCCTGGGATGGAACACAAAATACGACCAAGCAATCTAACTGAACTCCAAAGGATGGGACAGTCCCACTGAAAGAAGTGGGAAGCTGGAGGGTCGCTTGTCTGTAAGACTCATGACTAAAGAAAGGCACTTAAGCAATATGCCCTAGGTGTTCAATTTATTTCATATGAGGGTATTAGTCATCACGCCTGATACAGCTACCCATGTGTGATGGAAATGAACAACTCAGCAGTTTATGTTGAGCCCCATTTTCTTCACTGCTGGAACAAGAACTTAAGAAAAAGTGAGAGGACAGCAGGTGATTTTTGCAAGAGTGGAATAGACCAGATGACATGGAGAAATATTTATGCACATGCATAAATACAGAAATTACCATAAACAAATACATCATGGTTCTATCTGCTGACAAGGCCCAGAAGCAACAGCAGCAAGAACCCTTGCCTGCAGATCTTTAATACCATTCTAACAAAAGAAGTAAGTCAGGTTAGAAAAACTAACAGAAGGGGTTGGGGATTTAGCTCAGTGGTAGAGTGCTTGCCTAGCAAGCGCAAGGCCCTGGGTTCAGTCCCCAGCTCCTAAAAAAAGAAAAGAAAAAAAAAAGAAAAACTAACAGAAAATACACAAGACTCTCCTTGAGCATCTTAAATGGCCAGTTAATAAGGATCTCTCTCTCCCCTCTCTCCTCTCTCTCTCTCTCTCACACACACACACACACACACACACACACACACACACACACACACACACACACACACACACACATGTCAAAAGGATACAGGAATCAACTAAGAATTCCCACTGGCCAAAGATGAGAGAAATTGATTAATGATGTGATTTAAACAGTATTTCATTATAAGCTCAAGAACAAAATAAATATTCATGAGTTCAAGTTAATATAAATAGATGATTTACTGAATAAATAAATGGAAAAGAAACAACAGTTATCCTCTGGAGTAGAACTCCAAATAAGTTATATAGCTCCTGTACTCCTTTTCCAAGGGACTGAAGATTAGCTTCTCCACTCAAGTGACAGACACAAGGGAGTTTGGGTCACATAGACTGTCTTGCTTTCAAGTGACAACTATAAGGAAAAGGAAAATAGAAGTGGGAATAGGGTGACACAAAGAATACCTTCATAGTAGAGAAGCCTGAAGTGAACCGCCTCGGCCAGGAGATACAGATTCACATGAATGATAACAACTCGTGCTTGTAGTACTCACTCTTCTTCCCCAAACAAGGTCTTCCAAGTATCCCAGACTAGTCTTGAACTTGTCCTTCTCCTCACTCAGCCTCTCCAGTACCTGGGACTCCAGGTGTTTTCTGTCATACCTTGACTAATCATTTATAAGGTGAATGAAAATGCAGATTTGCCTTTGTGCTTCATCTTCCCAAAATCATAGTTTCTAATCATGAGAAAAACATCAAATTCCTATAAAAAAGCGTGTGGTTGACTATTACTCTTTAATTACCAATGTCATTAAAAACAAAGAAAACCTGAGAGACTGTGCTGCTCGAGAGAATCTAAAGCATGTGACAGATAAATATAACCCAGAACCCTAGAAACAAACTTGGATCAGAAAACGGACTTGGTAGAAACTAAGGCAATTTCTACAAAGTATGAACTTTAGATAATAGAAATCTGTTACTAACATTTCCCTAATTTTAACAAATATGCAATATAAATCATGAAAGTATTATGCACTATGAATATATATTTCCTCATCAACCCAAATCTCTCCTAAAGTTAAAACGTTCTAATTAATCAAATCATGATAGACATAATGATTTAAATACAAACATTCATTGATCTCTGCTTCCTGACTGTGGATACAATATGACCACCCAGCCTCCCTCTCCTACTACCCTACTTTTCCATGTGAAATTATCTCCTTGAACTATAAGCCAGAATAAATCCTTTCTTCTTTAAATTACTTCTTTTCAGGTAATCTGTTACAGCAAGTGATCAACGCAGGTCTCACCCGGTAATACTATCACATTGGCTATTAAATCTAAGCATCGGCTTTCAAAAAGAGAGCCAAGCCACAGAGTTTCACCCATTCCCCATACTTGCCCTTCTCGTATGCAAAATATATTCATGCCAGCCAATTACCCCCCAAATTCTATCTAGCAGTACTCAAAAGACAAAGGCTAATTTTCTCTTAGTTAGATGAGGATGACAGTCAAGGCTGAAATTCATCCTCAAACAAATCCTTCTACAGATGGGAGGCTATAAATTGAAAACCAACACGTGTTTCCAAAATAGCATGAAAGAGAATGGTGGCTTAGTTACCAACAGTTCTATTGCTATGAAGAGATATCATGACCAAAGCAACCTATAAAAGAAATCTTTTACTATAGGGCTTGCTTCAGAGGGTTAGTCCATGATTATCACAGCATGTAACATGGTGGCAGGCAGGCATGATGCTGGAACAGCAGCTAAGAGCTGACACACGAGCAGGAGGTGGAGAAAAGGGGACTGGAAATGGCATGTACTTTTGAAACCCTGAATTGTACACCCAGTGACTCACCTCCTCCAACAAGGCTATACCTCCTAATCCTTACCAAACAGTTCCACAAGCTGCAGACCAAGCAGTCAAACATATAAACCTATGGGAGCCATTCTCATTCAAACCTTCACAGATAAGCAATAAGGATCTCTTTCATAAAAAAGAAAGAAAGAAGAAAGTCTAAAATCCAATACAAGAAACTGCACTATATCCAAAAGTTTAGTAGTCATCTCTTTTTAACATCAAGCCCTAACTCCTGAGCACGTTGACGCTAAGGTTGAGCCATCAGTGCCTTAGCAACTGAGTTCATGCTCTTGTAGTTATAGTATCAGGCCTGCAGCTCTTAGAATAGCAATGAATACTCTAGGCCTGGGATATCAGGGCCCACCCTGCCTCTCAACTCTCTACAGTGATTCTACCCCAATGGCATGTCTCCAGCATCCTTTGAAATCCAAGTGGAGGTAGCTGTCATATTGCGATCTCTTTATAACTGTAGAATTTCCCCCATGGGTAGGAATTCTTCTCTTGGTAATAATGTTTGTACTAGTCAGTCTTTTCAAGACAAAGAACCAATAGGTAGATATTCATATGAAGCCCTCAGCTCAGGAAGGTTGGACTTCAGAGTGTTCGGTTTTACGATGATGTGAAATAATATACACTATTTCGGTTTTTGAATTTTAATTGTTTCTCTCTATAGAGAGATATGCTAAGTTAGTCTCATGTTATTCTGGACAGGGAAAGCCAATAAGGAACTCTCAGCCAGCCACATGATTGCAGCATGTTGCTAAGCTACAACATTCATTAGATTTATGCATAATAAATGAAGTCTCAACCCATAATGTTTTTGATTTAATAACCAGGTCTTTTAAGTGAAATCCTGCCATGAGTTCAGGAACACTTATGTGGATGCATATTTACATAAGTATTTATTAAGAGAGTTAGCCCACATGACTAGAGGGTAAGTCACGGGACAGACAACCTACAAACTATAAACCTTAGGATGCTAATAGCATGGCTCAGTTCAAGTCCCAGAGACTCAAATGAGTGAAATAAAAACATTGTTCTCAATCTGATACAGAAGGCCAGTGAACTGAAAAGGTAACAATCCCAAAGGTCAAAGGCCAGAAATCCAGAGCTCTGGCATTAGGGCAGTGGAAGAAGAATGTCCTCTCTCCTGGAAAGTCTGTACACCTTCCTTCTGCCGTTTTGTTCTTTTGGACTCTAGACCAGTTGCTTGCTGGTCTTTCACAGTGAGAGTGAATCTTCCCCAACCCAGTCTACTAACTCACAGATGCAGGCATATCCAAAAATAGTGCTTTATCAAACTTTTTCATATCCCATCATTCAATGAAGTTTATACATAAATTAAGTATCACAACTGTGAAAACTGCAAATACGATTACGTAGTATAGATTAAGGGTACTACATACCGAATTATAAGGATATTTACTCTCATTATAACTAATAAATAATATGGTGCCCCCTCCTACTCCAGGAGACACATTGATCCTTGGGGTTCACTTACCAGACACTTAAACCTGCTAGGTAAGCTCTAGACAAACGGGAGACCGTACCAAAACAGAGTTGGGGGCCAAATAGTACCTAATGAATGAAATTCAAATTTGTCTTCTGTTCTCCACACACAAGTGCATACACCCTCACTCCTGCACACATCAAAACACACCACCCATACATGCAAACTGTGCTGCCTAAGTTCTTAAATACTGACAACTCTTTCAAACACCCAAGTTATTATATGTCTACATGCAAACATTTGGAATTAATGGTGCGATTTTCTCTGCAGACCATTCTACTTTTCCATGTATGTAATGGCTGCAGTAACTTGACTAAAGGTGTCCAAATGAGGATAAAGCATAAAGAGAAAATGCAAACATTTACTCCTGGGAGGAAAAGGTAGATAAACTCTTCTGTGGGAAATTTGCTTTCAAAGACTCTTTTCCTTGTTATCCTCAAGTTCCTTTAGGAAACTATAGGACCAAACCATCTCCCTTAGGCACCAAACAACCCAGTGGCCATTTCATTCTGTTACAATTTTATCTGTCTCTCCTGAATTTTTCATTGATATTCTACACTTTCTATGCAATATATTTTTTAATTTTATATTTTCCTGGTTTGACATTAACTATTAGTTACTTATTCTCATGTATATTTCAAGAATTTCCTTGATGTCACTTTAAATTATTATGGACTGGGATGCACATAAATCAATAATGAATAGAGTAATATAAACATAAATGGAGATAAGATGAAATGATTCTTATTCAGAACCTCATGTGTTATCATTTGGAGGCCGAATGATTTACATTTACTTGAAAATATTTTCATTCTGCTCAAATGACTCAGGAATAAATCCTGATCCTAGCTATTTCTGGCCATCAACACCTCTGCTCCTCCTCCCAACAGTCCACAGGTTTGAAAGACCATTTCTCAAAAAGTGGACTTAATTCTGGTGTTGGAAGGTAATGGGCCACCATGTGCTGAGGGCTTTCATATTGTTTCCATTCCCTCTACTCCTTCAATTGTTAACAAAAGAAACTTGAAAGTCAGAGTACACATCCTCTAGTATCTGGTGTATTCAAAACACTTGGGAAATATTTGTTTGGTAAATAAACTATTCATGATTGAATTAATCGACATCTGGATATTATCTCCCTTGATGAACACAGCACACCATGGTAGACCATATTATTTGCTGATAATACTTTCTTCCCTTCCGTTAGTAGGCTCAAAGAACCTGTGGAAATCTTCTAGATTGCTACCAGTATTTGAAGTCCTAGGTCCTGTCCCTAATATTTGATTCAAAGCACTAAGAAGTAATAAAATATCCCAGAAGTGCCCACTGAAGCTAGTCTTCTGGAAACAGTACCAAGTTCTCATGAAGTACATGCCAGGGTCTCTACAGATTCCCAAACTCCATCAATAAAACCATTGTGCCCACTGCACTGGTGCATGAAAAGATGATTAACAGCCACTCCTTCCATAAATAAAAGCTCACAATGGAGATATTTGTTTCTTGGTATCTTCCCACCATTTTGAATCCTGCACCTGGTCCAGTTGGCTAAGTTTTTAGAAGTTTTCCATTCCCATGGGGCAGCCAGACTACTGTAAGCAAACAAGTGAACCCAGAGAACCAAGGGTGTCAAGGCCAGTGGCACAGAGGGCAGTCAGACCTGTGGGACAATGGCATGTGCCAACAGCCCTGAGTTTAGATGTTTTAGAGCAGCCAGGTTCACAAGTAAAGCCAGGATCGCTGTTCAAGGGTGTCACCTCAGATTTCAGACCTTGGCATAATTTCAGGTCTTGGCAAAAATCTGCTCTGAAAACTCCTACCAGATGCTCATTCTTCTGAGGTAAGAACCACCAGAGATCATTGAGATAAAAATAACAAGACTTCATTTAAGCAAGATCATTCAGTTTGTTTACCCTGGATGCCAAAGAACAAGGGCAGACTTCCACTAGCAGGGAGCTGTTGTAGTCCTTCAGGTAGATGGAGATGGTGGTTTGGACCCTGATGGAATTAATGAAGGTGATGATTAATGCTCAAATTCCAGATACATGTTAAAGAATTGGTAAGGTAGACTAGATATCACACATTTACAGCTCAGGGATCAACATGGCTGTAACATTTTAAACTGAGAAGCCAAAAGAATTAAAAGAATGGATGTTAACTGAATGATAGCATTTGAGTGAAAGACCAGATTATGCTTTTGGAAACATGAATGTCAAGAACCTATTAGATATCCAGGTAGAGATGAAAAACCACCTGTAGATATAAATTAAAGTATTGTCAACTTACAGACAATTAATCTGAATGAAATTCCCCTTAAAAAGAAGGCGCACACACACACACACACACACACACACACACACACAGAGGACTCACTCACCCCTGAGAAAGTTTAGAGAATAAAGAGGAAAAAATGTAAAAAAGCAGAAATTTAAAGTCTCTCCAGTAATGCAGACATGGGCTAAATCACCCATGTGTTACTCCCCAGGAGTAAAACGAATGTTTTAAGAGAGGCAAACCTGCCAAGCACCCTTGATCTCCAAATAAGCTAAAACCTGCGGTCACTCTATTTAGCCTACGTCAGTTGCTGGCAACAGTGGTAACAATAAGCAGTCCCTCACTTGTATTAGAACTTTGGCTCAACTTTGTAGAGTGTTTCTCAAAAAGAACCAAAATGAGGGCATGCTTTGGGATCAGGTACCAATATCAAGTTCACACAGCGGACAGAAAACCATGCAGGTTTGAAGAGGCTAAGCTAGATTCGTGACTCCCATGAGTCTCAGAATCTTTCCTCTCCTCCCATGTGCTCTGTGATCATGAAGGTTAGAAAAGGTCTCCCAGGCTGTCTTCTATCTCAAAAGAATAACCATCTCTGTCTCTCTACATTACGCGTTGGTTGTCAGTACAAGCTACAACGGTATGCCCCCTTTGCCTCTGCCCACTCCTGCCCATCCATGAAGGGCAATCCGCACCGGACTGTGGAATTGCTCAGCAAATCTGAGCTGGGTGTGTACCCTCAGCCTGTCAGATAGCTGCAGTGCTGCCTTCCTGTAAATCGGCTTACTTTTGTGTTTATTCTTTCAGGAATGTTTTCTGTGATATTTCTTTCTTGGGGCTCTAAGACCTTCCTGTGCTTCTGAGATTATAACTCCCATACAATGAGTAACTATGTAATATCCTAGGTTATTATGTACTACATGAAATCAGGGAATAATATAGTCAATGAGGTATCCAGAGAAATAGGTCTGCAAGTAAAAATAATCAAGTTCCAAATTCAATCTTATCCCAGACTCGGGTTGACCTACTTCCTCTGAGGCATTAGGTGAAATCCATTCAACTGGATTAGAAGTAAATTCGGCCTAAAAAAAATTCCTGGCAAATTTGATTAAAAATTAAATAAAACAAAACAGACCTGCATCGCTTGCTGGATTTAGTTTTAGGCATGCTAAATCCAGGAGCTGAAAGAAAGAGGAAAAAAGAGAAAGATAAAATGGAAGGAGAGAAAAGGAAGAGAAGGGGCATGGAAGAAACATGGATGGTTTAGCTTTCTGATTCTCCTCACTCATGATCAGGATCTCTGGAAGATAAAATGTCTTCTTGGCCTGCACCATACTCTTGTACCATATACAGCTGAGCCAAAAGGTTCAACTGGATCACTGAAACCAATCACTAATGAAACATGCATGTGATGACCTTAGTATCTGATTCATCTCAAATAAAAACAATAGGTGATTTTTCCTAGATAAAAAATAGGATATTGTTACTATAAGAAAAGATAATCTTGACCATGGGAGTTGTCTCCACTTGGCACACCATGTCCAAAGAGGCTTTGCTATGACAGCACCTCCTATGAAAGACAATAGGCTTTGTAATAGAATGAAAAAAAGATAAAAGGACTTAGATTTATTGAGGGTCCAATTTTTACAACTTTATGTATTAGCTGATACTGTTCTTATTGTACAGATGTGAAAAGTGGGGCATGGAAATATTTGATAACTGGCAAGAAACTGTAATATATATATACATATATATATGTATATATATATATATATATATATTAAAGCAAACTTAGAACCCAAAGCCTCCAGCTCTCAATTCCAAGTTCTCTCCCCTCAGTACTCTTGCCCCTGAAATATTGTCATTAGGTAAAGGGATATTGAATGTAGTATTCATTTAATACAAATAGATCAGGCATGGTGTTATATATGAACTGGAGACAGCTATATTTCCTGTGATATATACTATACTCTGAGCTATGCCTACAGCCATGAGACTGGCCCAAAACAGCTTTTGCCCCATGTTTCCTTCACATAAAATTAAAGATAAACCCCTTTTGTAATCCAAGGAATTTATATGAGATAGTAGTATCATGTTAGGATTGCATAATTTCTCTTTGATGTCAGAAAAAGTGATTTTTGGCCATTGTACTAGTTACTTATTGTTGTGACAAAATACCTAAAAAAAACTCACAGTTTTAGGGACACAGTCTATCATGCTAGAGAAGGCATGGAGGCTAGGAAAGTGAAATGGTTGGTCACATTGCATCTGCAGTTAGGAAACAGAGAGAAATGAATGCTGGTGCTCAGCTCACTTTCTCTTTTATCCTCCATCTACAGGATGATGCCATTCATGTTCAACATGTGTCTTGTGTCCTCTGTTAACCTCTTTGAAAACACCCTCACGGATATAAGCCAGAGGTGTATCTACTAGTCGATTTTAAATCCAGTTAAGGTATCAATGGAAATTAATCATCATCATTACATTGGCTCGTGTTAAAATTATGTCTATAAGGGATACAAAGTAAAGTGACAATCTAAAATTGAAGGAGAATCAGGGATAGGAATGCAGATCAGTGGCAAGATACCTACCCAGTGTGACCAAGATGCCCAAGTTTCAGTCTCCAACAGTAGAAAATTAAAAACCAATCATGCGGGGTTGGGGATTTGGCTCAGTGGTAGAGCGCTTGCCTAGCAAGCGCAAGGCCCTGGGTTTGGTCCCCAGCTCCAAAAAAAAAAGAATAGAAAAAAAAAACCAATCATGCTGTCTTTGGACCTCAGAAGCCTTTCTGAGAAGTACAAGTGCAGATGTGTGTGCAGTGTAAGTGGTGTAAGTGCAGATGTGTGTGTAACACAGCATTTCCCTATGCAAGGTTCAAGTAATTCTTGCTTTGCTTCTCTCTGTAGGTGCTCCAAAAGCATGCAGTCTCCTATGATACTCTGAACTCCCTCTTGGCATTAAATAATCCCCATGGTAACTGGGGCTAGCAAGAACACATGAGCTCTCATTAAGCAATCGGCCATTTAAATAGAGTTTTAATTTGCCTTTGTCTCCCTTTCATCAGATAATCGATAATTATCAGTGTTTATATTTCTTCAGGATTTGACTCTTGGAGAAGCTTGGGAAATGAGGTCTGGTTAGCTTACAAAGGTCACCTCCGATAGAAAAGGCACCATCTGTATTTTAGAAGCGATGCTTTGCAGCACAGACAGGCAAAAAGAGGAATCCAAATGTTTCCAACGTAACTCAGCCTTTTAGCCACAGAAGGAAAAGCCCTGAATGCTGGGATTTTTTTCTTTGTCTTGGCAGTCTTCCAACCCATGTTTTCATTCTTCCAAATGCCACCTCAGAACCACAGATGGCAGCATGAGTTCAGCACGCTTGAGCTCTGCTCTTTAATCCAGATCTCAAATTAGTACAAGTTGATAGGAGCCTTCCTCCACCTCTGTCTTCCCCTTCTGCTCCTAGCGCTTTTGTCCCATTGAGGTTGAAGTTAGTCATCTGACCCTAGTAATGCTTTTCCCAGCAAATTCCCTGGACAAAATAGGACTGATGTACTTATGACTTCAGAGACAGCGACAGCACATGCAGGGTTTGCATAGGCTCGAGACAGATGGTGTCCCTGCACTGAGAAGGAAGTGGATGCAGACACTTAAGCAAGACACTGTCTACACTTGACACTTTCAAAGAAAATATTAATTTTCTCTAAAGAAGTGTCACTGATTATGTGAACCATACTTCAGGATAGGCTCCATGCCCAGCAGTAGGATGGGGCTCAAGTCTTTAAAATCATAATATTGTGGATTGAATTATATCTACATTAGGCACAATATTCCTTCTAGAATTGACCTAGAATTGTTTCCACTGATCACCTTGTATCCAGAGCCTTGATGTGACATAGACATGAACCAGAACCTTAACACTATCATACATTCATTCATGCATCAAGACTCAAAGGCTCTAATGCACCACAATTCAATAACTTTAAAATATTAATTCCTATAAGAAGATAGAGTATCATGCATTATTTTAAGCTTGGTTCTAATTTGCTTTTCTATAACTATAGTAAAATACTGACCAAAACTAACTTGGGAAGGAAAGGGTATGTTTTATATTACAGGCTGCAGTCCAAGGCAAGAAGCTGGATGAACTGTAACAGAGATCACAGAGGAATGTTTCTTGCTGGCTCGCTTCCAGGATCACATTCAGCTACCTTTCTTACAGTCCAGATTCACCTGCCTAAGAATGGTACTGCCCCAGTGGGCTGGGCCTCCTACATCAACTAGCAATCAAGAAAATGCCTCATAGATATCTCCCCAGGACAGTCTATGGAGGCAGCTGCTCGATCAAGGTCCTATCTTCTCAGTACTGTCAAAGTGAAAGCCAAGATTAGGCAATGCAAACTATTCTCTGAGTTTCTAGAAATATATATATATATTAAAAGTTGTAGAAGTTCTATCCTGTGGAAGGCATTGCTCTGAGGATTTATGGAACATAGAGGAAAACATAAATGGATCTGTCCATCAGTTAATGAATACAACACTCTGTTTAAGTAGTTGATAAAACAGATGATTGAAATACAAGCTTCTGCACTGGAGAAAGGCTGCTGCTGTGACCAATCCACCTTGTGCTTGGCTGGCTACCATTTCCAAAGTTCTGTGTGCTGTGAAGCATTTCTGGGATTGATTTGATGAACTAATTAACACAAGTGTGTGACTACCTACTAAGTGGCAGACACTGTACAAGGCTTTGAACATACAAAGAAAGTCATTTCCATGTTCTCAATGTTGGAGTCCAGGAGTCACCCATAAACCACATGAACAGTCAGATAGGGATGGTTTATTGAATGCACACTCTAAGACTGGTTGATCAGGGCTGTAGCTCAGAATTTGGGAGCTGAGGCTAAGATCCTAAACATTACTTAGGGCTGACTTGTAAAGGGAAAAACCACAGCGATGTCATGAGCAGGTACAGGAGGAGCTGCCCAGTGGTTGGCTCTGACTCAAGCTATATTGGCTAGCTAGACAGAACAGTTCTAACTGACCTTTAGTCTGATTGGTCTTAGTGGAGCTTATGGTTGTTGAATTTTTTAACGAACCTTAAGACATACATAACATAACAGGGTATGTGATCAGCATGACCTTGCTCTGAATCAAGTGCTTTTTCTGTGTCAATGACTGGCAGGCATATTAGATCAACAATATGAAATAGTTGGCAGGCCTGGAACACAATAGCTATGGCTGAGGGTTCAGGGGAAGGCCTCAACACTCAAGATGTGAGTAGATCTATAGCCAAGAGCATCTAAATAAATCCTTATGATAGTTAGGTTTTAATTGTCAAGGTGACAGGACCTAGATTTGCCTGAGAAGGAAATTCAAATGAGAATCAGATTAGGTCCAACTGACCTTCAGCTATCCCTGTGAGAGAATGTTTTGGTTGATAATTAATGTGAGCAACACATCCCTAGGCACACAGGCCTACAATGGCTAAGAAAGCTAGCTGAGCGCATGAGTGAATCTGAGTGACCTGGGAAGTGATATTCTTCGTCTTCCTGTATCCAGGTTCCTTCCTTGAGCTCCTGCCTTGATGTCTCTTATGATGGATTGTGACCTGGAACTAAAAACCAAATAAACTTTTCTTCCACCAAATTTCTTTTGGTCATGGTGTTTATCACAGCAACAGATAGATAAACTAAAAGAAGGCACAATTCCACAAACATAGTATAGTCGGGAGAGGACTGTGGGGGCCTGTAGGTTGTGTTCAGAGAACACAGAACTGAGGCCTTGAATTCACACATTAATATTCCTCTCTCTTTAAGTTCCAAAGTCCCAACATTGTCCTCACCAATCCATGTCTCTCGAACACAGATCTTTTAGCAGCTTAAAAAGACTAAGTCTTGGGAGCATCTATAAAAGACAGATTTCAATCTACTAACTGTATCATTGGACAAATTAGTTTAATATTTCCGTGCCCAAATTTCTCTCTTTGTGTGTCTGCTTTTCATGGCTATGACAAAATAATTGAGATGGACAGCTTAAAAAAGAAAGAAGCACATATATACATATATATAAAATTTCTCTTTATGTTACACTTTCAGAGATTTCACATAGCATCACTTAGCAATATCACATTGAATCTGTGATAAGGCAGAACATCATGACAGCAAGTATATGGCAGAGGGCACTGTCCCAAAATTCAGCAGCTAGGACAAAAATAGAGAAAAGGACCAAACTCCCTTCCACTAGGTCCCACCCCCTAAAGATTACATCACCTGCCAACAGTGCCACAAGGTGGAGCCATCTTTTAACACATGGCTTTTCAGGGACATTTAAGATCAAAACTATAATGCTTTATACATGGGTTTTGTGGTGATTTGAATGAGAAATGTACCTCATAAACTCATAAACAGCCCCAGTCGTGGTGCTGTTCGAGGAGATTGTAGAACCTAAAGGAAGTACAGCTTTGCTTGAAGATGTATGTCTCTAAGAGCAAACTTTGAGGATTCACAGCCTCGCCCCACTCCCAGGTCTTTTCCTCTGAGCTCCCTGTGTACAAATATGGTCTTCTTGCTTCTGCTGTTGTGTACTCCGCACCACTGTAGTCTCTACTCCACTAGAACCATAAGGGAAAATGGACCCTTTCTTCTTTAAGTTGCTTTCCATCACGGTGCTTTATATAACAACATAAAAATAACAACTCCATGTATATTCAATATGACGTTTGAAGGGAGATAACATATAAAGTGCCAAGTAAGATGCCTGACACATTGAATGTGCTTACTTTTCCCCAGGCAGCCATTGTTTAAATGATCTGATTGGCCCTACCTCATCTCTGGGCTTATTAACCACCCTGGCCCATAATGATAACAGCTAGCATCAGACAGGGCTTGCAGGAGGCCAGGCTTTTGAGCACATCATCTCATCCATCCACACATCCTGTTATGGTTAAATGATAGGATGTTCCCCCATACACTCGTGTCAGAACATTTGATCCCTAGCTGACGGTGCTGATTATGAAACCTTTGCAAGGCAGAGCCTTGCTGCTGACAGTATGTCTCTGTGGACAGGCTTTTGGGCTTTCAGGGCCCCCATTAGATGGTCACTCCAGTTTACTGAGGTGCTGATGCAATGTGATCAATCCAGCATCTTTCTCCTGTGTCCGGTCTCCCATGATGGACATCATCCGTCCCTCTGGAACTGGACACCAATATAAACCTTTCCTCTGATAAGATGCGTTTTGTCAGGGTATTTTCTCACAACCATGGGAAAGAAACTAATGCACAACTCCTCGAAACACAAAGCCAGACACATGAGCAGCTAGGGCTCCCTCGAAGACCCGCACTTTCCTGTTCATTTATGCGACTGTTTACTGAGCTGGCCAGCCTGTCCATCGCCTAATGGTTACATGTTTGCAGCTTGACAAAGTCACACTGTCCTCTCTGGCTACACTGGGTACCCATTTCTGCCCACTTGAAGCATTTTGCTCAGCTGGCGCTGCAGGCAGGAAGAGTCATCAGGAACAAAACCACCAGAGAGACCATATTGCTGGGAACAATAGGCTCCCTTGTTCACACTCTTTTCTTCTTCCCATTTGAAAAAAATCTCCCCCAGCCAAATGTTTCTCCCTGCTGCAGGGAAGTTTGTAAGCAAGTCTGGCCCAAATGTTGCCAGCTGTGATAGACACATAGAAATACTTTAACTCTTTCCTGCCTCCTATTTAAATTCAGTGCTTATTAAAAATAAAGAAAAGTTCCCATTTAACCTTACTGTACAGTAAGATTAATGTCATTAGCTGAATACAAAATGCTTCAAGGAAACAGATACCACAGTCTCTGAAGCACTGGTACTCAGACAGTGATTTCTATTAACTCTTTGAGAAGGAGTTTGAAGAATGCTTATCCACCTTCCTGAAGCAATTATTATATTTTACCTTACTCTTTTGAGACAAGAAGTGATTCCATGATTACCTAAGTTCTACTGCGGCTGCTTGTGGTAGCACACGCCAGGAGGATTTGCTGAAGGAGTCAGAGGAGGATCATGAAACCCAGGCCAGCCTGGGTTACACATTTTGGGCTGGAGAGATTGCTCAGTGGTTAAGATCCCTGATTGCGCTTCCAGAGGTCCTGAGTTCAATTCCCACATGATGGTTCACAACCATCTGCAATTGAATCTGATGCTCTCTTCTGGTGTCTGAAAATAGCAACATTGTACTCATATAACTAAAATAAATCTAAAAAAAATTTATTCCTTGTTCAGTGTTCCAAGTATTTGGGCTAATATCCACTTATCACTGAGTGCATACCATGTCTGTTCTTTTGTGATTGGGTTACCTCACTCAGGATATTTTCAAGTTCCATTCATTTGCCTAAGAATTTTATGATGTCACTGTTTTTAATACCTGAGTAGTATTACATTGTATAAAGGTACCTCATTTTCTGTATCCATTCCACTGTTGAAGAACATCTGGGTTCTTTCCAGCTTCTGGCTATTATAAATAAGGCTGCTATGAACATAGTGGAGCACGTGTCTTTGTTGTATGTTGGAGCATCTTTTGGGTATATGCCCAGGAGAGGTAGAGCTGGGTCCTCAGGTAGTTCAATGTCCAATTTACTGAGGAACCTCCAGACTGATTTTCAGAATGGTTATACCAGATTGCAATCCCACCAAGAATGGAAAAGTGTTCCTCTTTCTCCACATCCTCACCAGCATCTGTTGTTATCTGAGTTTTTGATCTTAGCCATTCTGACTGGTGAGAGGTGGAATCTCAGGGTTGTTTTGATTTGCATTTCCCTGGTGACTAAGGATGTTGAACATTTCTTTAGGTATTTCTCAGCTATTTAATATTTCTCAGCTGAGAATTCTTTGTCTAGCTCTGTACCCTATTTTTAATAGTGTTATTTGACTCTCTGGAGTCTACCTTCTTGAGTTCTTTGTATATATTGGATATTAGCCGTCTCTAAGATGTAGGATTGGTAAAGATCTTTTCCCAATCTGTTGGTTGCTATTTTGTCCTAATGACAGTGTCCTTTGCCTTACAGAAGCTTTGTAATTTTATGAGATCCCATTTGTCAATTCTTGATCTTAGAGCATAAGCCATTGGTGTTTTGTTTCAGAAATTTTTCCCAGTGCCCATGTGTTCGAGGCTCTTTGCCACTTTTTCTACTATTGGTTTCAATGTATCTGGTTTTATGTGGAAGTACAAGATTCACATGGATTTGAGCTTTTTACAAGGCCATAAGAATAGATCGATTTGCATTCTTCTACATGCTGACCTCCAGTTAGACCAGCACCATTTGTTGACTATTCCGTCTTTTTCCCACTGGACGGCCATAGCTCCCTTGCCAAAGATCAAGTGACCATAGATGTGTGGGTTCATTTCTGTGTCTTCAATTCTATTCCATTGATCTACCTGCCTCTGTAATAATATCATACAGTTTTTATCACTATTGCTCTGCAATACAGCATGAGATCAGGGATGGTGACTCCTCCAGAAATTCCTTTATTGTTGAGAATAGTTTTCACTATCCTGTTTTGTTTTGTTTTGGTTTGGTTTGGTTTTTGGTTTTTGGTTCTTTTGGTATTCCAAATGAATTTGCAAATTGCTCTTTCTAACTCTGTGAAGAATTGACTTGGGATTTTAATGGGGATGGCATTGAATCTGCAGATTGCTTTTGGTAAAGTGGCCATTTTTACCATATTAATCCTGCCAATTCATGAGCATGGGAGATCTTTCCATCTTCTGAGATCTTTGATTTCTTTCTTCAGAGACTTGAAGTTCTTATCATACAGATCCTTCACTTGCTCGGTTAGATACCCCCTGAGGAATTTTATATTCTTTGTGACTATTTGAAGGGGTGTTTCCCTAATTTCTTTCTTGGCCTGTTTATCCTTTGAGCAGAGGAAGACTACTGGTTTGTTTGAGTTAATTTTATATCCAGTCACTTTGCTAAAGTTGTTTATCAGATGTAGGAGTTCTCTGGTGGAATTTTGGGGGTCATTTAAGTATCATATCATCTGCAAACAGCAATATTTTGACTTCTTTTCCAATTTGTATCCCTCTGATCTCTTATTGTTGTCTAATTGCTCTGGCTAGAACTTCAAGTACTCTATTGGATAAGTAGGGAAAGAGTGGGAACCCTTGTCTAGTCCCTGATTTTAGTGGGATCGCTTCAAGTTTCTCTCCATTTAGCTTGATGTCAGCTACTGGTTTGCTGAATATAGCTTTTACTATGTTTAGGCCTGATCTTTCCAAGACTTTTAACATGAAAGGGTGGTGAATTTTGTCAAATGCTTCTCAGCATCTAATGAAATGATCATATGCTTTTTTTCTTTGAGTTTGTTTACATAGTGGGTTACTTTGATGGATTTTCATATATTGAAACATCCCTGCATCCCTGGGATGAAGCCTACCTGATCATGATGGATAATCATTTTGATGTGTTCTTGGATTTGGTTTGCAAGAATCTTACTATTTTTGCATCAGTATTCATAAGGGAAATTGGCCTAAAGTTCTCTTTCTTTGATGGGTCTTTTGTGGTTTAGATATAAGTGTAATTGTGACTTTATAGAAAGAATTGGGTAGTGTTGCTTCTGTTTCTATTTTGAGACTAGTTTGGACAGTATTGGTATGAGTACTTTGAAGGTCTGATATAATTCTGCACTAAACCCATCTGGTCCTGGGCTTTTTGGGGAGTGGGAAACTCAGTTTCTGTTGTTATGTCTCCCTTTTCATTTCTGATCTTGTTAATTTGGATACTGTTCTCTCTGCACTCTCGTTAGTCTGGCTAAGGGTTTATCTTGTTGATTTTCTCAAGGAACCAGCTCCTGGTTTTGTTGGTTCTTTGTATAGTTCTCTTTGTTTCTACTTGGTTGACTTCAACCCTGATTTGATTATTTCCTGCCCTCTACTCCTCCTGGGTATATTTGCTTCTTTTTGTTCTAGAGTTTCAGGCGTACTGTCAAGCTGCTAGTGTATGCTCGCTCCAGTTTCTTTTGGAGGCACAAAGAGCCCTATGAGTGTTCCTCTTAAGACTGCTTCACTGTGTCCCATAAACTGGCATATACTGTGCCTTCATTATCTTTAAATTCTAAAAAAAAAAAAAAGCCTTTAATTTCTTTCTTTATTTCTTCCTTGATCAAGTTATCATTGAGTAGAGTGTTGTTCGGCTTCCATGTGTACGTGGGCTTTTGGCTTTTTTGTTTTTATTGAAAACCAGCCTTAGTCCAGGGTTATCTGAAAAGATGCCTGGGATTATTTCTACCATCTTGTAACTGTTGAGGCCTGTTTTGTGACTGATTATATGGTCAGTTTTGGAGAAGGTACTGAGAAGAAGGTATGTTCTTTTGTTTTAGGATGAAATTTTCTATAGATTCCTGTTAAATCCATTTGGTTCATAACTTCTGTTAGTTTCACTGTGTCTCTGTTTAGTTTCTGTGTTCATGATCTGTCCATTGATGAGAGTGCCGTGTTGAAGACTCCAACTACTATTGTGTGAGGTACAATGTGTGTTTTGAGTTTTAGTAAAGTTTCTTTTATGAATGTGGGTGCCCTTTCTTTTGGAGCATAGATATTCAGAATTGAAAGTTCATCTTGGTGGGTTTTTCATTGATAAATATGAAGTGTCCTGCCTTACCTTTTTTGATAACTTTTTGTTGTAAGTCGATTTCATTTAATATTAGAATGGCTACTCCAGCTTGCTTTTTGGAACCATTTGCTTAGAAACTTTTTTTCCAACTTTTCACTCTGAGGTAGTGTCTGTCATTGTCACTGAGGTGCATTTCCTGTATTCAGTAAAATGCTGAGTCTTGTTTACATATACAGTCTGTCAGTCTGTCTTTTTATTGGGGAATTGAGCCCATTGGTTTTGAGATATATTAGGCAACTATGAATGTTGTTTCATATTATTTTTGTTGTTAGAGGTGGAATTATGTTTGTGTGACTATCTGCTTTTGCATTTTTGGCAAGAAAATAACTTTCTTGCTGTTTCTGGGGTATTGCTTCCCTACTTCTGTTGGAGTTTTCTATCCATTATCCGCTATATGGATGGATTTGTGAAATTATATTGTGTAAACCTGGTTTTGTCATGGAATAGCTTGGATTATTCATCTATGGTAACGGAGAGTTTTGCTGGATACAGTAACTTGGGCTGGCTTTTGTGTTCTCTTAGGGTCTATATGACACCTGTCCAGGATCTTCTGGCTTTCATAGTCTCTGTTAAGAAGTCTGGTATACAACATAATACACTATATAAGCGAACTGAAAGATAAAAACCACATGATCATTTCATTAGATGCTGAGAAAGCATTTGACAAAATTCAACACCCCTTCATGATAAAAGTCCTGGAAAGAACAGGAATTCAAGACTCATTCTAAACATAGTAAAAGCCATATACAGCAAACCAGTAGCTAATATTAAACTAAATGGAGAGAAACTTGAACAATACCACTAAAATCAGGGACTAGACAATGCTGCCCACTCTCTCCCTACTTATTCAATATAGTTCTTGAAGTTCTAGTCAGAGCAATCAGACAACAAAAGATCAAAAGGATACAGATTGGAAAGGAAGAAGTCAAAATATCACTATTTGCAGATGATATGATAGTATATTTAAGTGATCCCAAAAGTTCCACCAGAGAAACTAAACCTGATAAACACTTTCAGCAAAGTGACTGTGTATAAAATTAACTCAAACAAATCAGTAGCCTTCCTCTACACAAAAGAGAAACAAGCCAAGAAAGAAATTAGGGAAATGACACCCTTCATAATAGTCCCAAATAATATAAAATACCTTGGTGTGACTTTAACCAAGCACGTGAAAGATCTGTATGATAAGAACTTCAAGCCTCTGAAGAAAGAAATTGAAGAAAATCTCAGAGGATGGAAAGATCTCACATGCTCATGGATTGGCAGGATTAATATAGTAAAAATGGCCATTTTACCAAAAGCGATCTACAGATTCAATGCAATCCCCATCAAAATTCCAATCCAATTCTCCAGAGAGTTAGACAGAACAATTTACAAATTCATCTGGAATAACAACAAACCCAGGATACCTAAAACTATCCTCAACAATAAAAGGCCTTCCGGGGGAATCACTATCCCTGAATCAAGCAGTATTACAGAGCAATCATGAAAAAACTGTATGGAATTGGTACAAAGACAGGCAGATAGACCAGGGGAATAGAATTGAAGACCCAGAATTGAACCCACACACCTATAGTCTCTTGATTTTTGACAAAGGAGTCAAAACCATCCAATGGAAAAAGGATAGCCTTTTCAGCGAATGGTGCTGGTTCAACTGGAAGTCAGCATGTAGAAGAATGCAGATTGACCCATTCTTATCACACTGTACAAAGCTTAAGTCCAAGTGGATCAAGGACCTCCACATCAAACCAGATACACTCAAACTAATAGAAGAAAAAGTGGGGAAGAATCTCGAACACATGGGCACTGAGGAAAATTTCCAGAACAAAACACCAAAGGCTTATGCTCTAAGATCAAGAATCAACAAATGGGATCTCATAAAACTACAAAGCTTCTGTAAGGCAAAGGACACTGTTGTTAGGAAAAAACAGCAACCAACAGATTGGGAAAAGATCTTTACCAATCCTACAACTGATAGAGGGCTTATATCCAAAATATACAAAAAAACTCACGAAGTTAGACTGCAGGGAGACAAATAACCCTATTAAAAATGGGGTTCAGAGCTAAACAAAGAATTCACAGCTGAGGAATGCCGAATGGCTGAGAAGCACCTAAACAAATGTTCAACATCTTTAGTGATAAGGGAAATGCAAATCAAAACAACCCTGAGATTCCACCTCACACCAGTGAGAATGGCTAAGATCAAAAACTCAGGTGACAACAGATGCTGGAGAGGATGTGGAGAAAGAGGAACACTCCTCCATTGTTGGTGGGATTGCAGACTGGTACAACCATTCTGGAAATCAGTCTGAGGTTCCTCAGAAAATTGGACATTGAACTGCCTGAGGATCCAGCTATACCTCTCTTGGGCATATACCCAAAAGATGCCCCAACATATAACAAAGACACATGCTCCACTATGTTCATAGCAGCCTTATTTATAATAGCCAGAAGCTGGAAAGAACCCAGATGCCCTTCAACAGAGGAATGGATACAGAAAATGTGGTACATTTACACAATGGAATATTACTCAGCTATCAAAAACAATGACTTTATGGAATTCATAGGCAAATGGATGGAACTGGAAAATATCATCCTGAGTGAGGTTACCCAATCACAGAAAAAAACACATGGTATGCATTCATTGATAAGTGGCTATTAGCCCAAATGCTTGAATTACCCTAGATGCACAGAACACATGAAACTCAAGAAGGATGACCAAATTGTGAATGCTTTACTCCTTCTTTATAAGGGGAACAAGAATACCCTTGTGTAGGAGTAGGGAGGCAAAGTTTAGAACAGAGGCAGAAAAAACACCCATTCAGAGCCTGCCCCACATGTGGCCCATACATATACAGCCACCCAATTAGACAAGATGGATGAAGCAAAGAACTGCAGGCTGACAGGAACTGGATGTAGATCTCTCCTGAGAGACACAGCCAGAATATGGCAAACACAGAGGCGAATGCCAGCCGCAAACCACTGAACTGAGAATGGGACCCCCGTTGAAGGAGTCAGAGAAAGAACTGGAAGAGCTTGAAGGGGCTTGAGACCCCATATGAACAACAATGCCAACCAACCAGAGCTTCCAGGGACTAAGCCACTACCCAAAGACTACACATGGACTGACCCTGGGTTCCAGCCTCACAGGTAGCAATGAATAGCCTAGTAAGGGCACCAGTGGAAGGGGAAGCCCTTGATCCTGCCAAGACTGAACCCCCAGTGAACGTGATTGTTGGGGGGAGGGCTGTAGTCGGGGGAAGGATGGGGAAGGGAACACCCATATAGAAGGGGAAGGGGAGGGGTTAGGGGGATGTTGGCCCAGAAACCGGGAAAGGGAATAACAATTGAAATGTAAATAAGAAATATCCAATTTAATAGAGATGGAGGGGAAAAAAGAAAAAAAAGGAAAAAGAAAAAGAAGGAAAAGAAATCTGGTATAAATCTGATAGGTCTTCCCTTATATGTTACTTGACTTTTTCTCTTACTGCTTTTAATGTTTTTTCTTATTTTTTTGTATTTTGTGTTTTGACTATTATGTGACAGGTGTAATTTCTTTTCTGGTCCAATCTATTTGAAGTTCTGTATGCTTCTTGTATGCTTATAGGCATCTCTTTCTTTAGATTAGGGAATGTTTCTCTTATAATTTTGTTGACGATATTTACTGGCCCTTTAAGTTGGGAGTCTTCACTTTCTTCTATACCTATTATAGAATTAGGTTTGATCTTCTTGTTGTGTACTGGATTTCCTGGATGTTTTGGGTTAGGATCTTTTTGCATTTTTCATTTTCTTTGACTGTTGTGTCAATGTTTCCAGTGGTATCTTCTGCCCCTGAGATTTTCTCTTCTATCTCTTGTATTCTGTTGGTGATGCTTGCATCTATGACTTCAGATCTTTTTCCTAGGTTTTCTTTCTCCAGAGCTGTCTCCCTTTGTGATTTCTTTATTGTTTCTATTTCCACTTTTAGATCCTGGATGGTTTTGTTCAATTCCTTCACCTGTTCGGTTGTGTTTTCCTCTAATTCTTTAAGGGACTTTTGTGTTTCCTCTTTAAGGGTTTCTACCTGTTTACCTGTGTTGTTCATTATTTCTTTAAGGGAGTTATTTATGTCCTTCTTAAACTCATCTAACATCATCATGAGATGTGATTTTTAAATCAGAATCTTGCTTTTCCAGTGTGTTAGGGTATTCTGGACTTGCTGTGGTAGGAGAACTGGGTTCTGAAGATGCCAGGTGGCCTTGGTTTCTGTTCCTTATGTTTTTGCACTTGCCTCTTGTCATCTGGTTATCTCTGGTGTTAGCTGATCTTGCTGTCCTTGACAGTGATTTGACTCTCCCGTAAGTCTGTGTGTCAGCATTCCTTGGAGACCAACTCTTGCCATGCGGTATCTGGGAACAGAGAGTTGTGATACAGAGTCAATTCTGGGTGCACACCGAAACATAAGGGATCCTGTCCCAGACTGCTCTTTGGCCCCTGCAACCAGAGGGCTGAGTCGGTTCCCTCTGAGCGGAAGTGGTGAGCTCACCCATGCTCCCAGGTGTGTCAGCACTCCTTGGAGATCAGTTCTCTCCCAGTGGAATCTGGGCACAGAGGGCTGTAGCTCAGGGTCTGCTCTAGGAGCAGACAGAAAGGCTATCTCATCTCTAAGGAGCCAGCAGCCTTGTCTGGACAGACAATTTGCTTAAAAAAGAATTCCAAAATATATTGAGGTTTCTTAATTCCTCAATCCAGTTCGTCTGTATTCTTGCTCAAGCCAGAAATTCAGCAAGAGTGCCAAGTCTTTGGGCCGCCATCTCATGTCCTCTCTGGCAATGTCAGTCATTGGTTCTATTGATTCTAACTACTAAAAATATCTTCTTTCCAAGATTCTCACCATTCTTCCTGATACAATCTAATCTAACCATTTATATTTGTAAAACCAATTATATACCAATTGGTCCTCTAAATCCTATTGGTTACTATTTAAGTTGCTCTCCAACCCGAAATCATAATTAACCTTAGAAACTTCAAACCTTTATCTCACTCAATTTTAAAAATCCTTCAGTGCTTTCCACATTCCCTTATAATCATTACTTAATGTGGGGTAGTGAGGCTGCCTCAATCTGAGCTCTACCCTTTCTCCTTTTCCCTGTGCCTACACTGGCTGGTTCAAACAATTTTTTATCTCAAGACATTCCAACATACTATTTTCAACATGCAATACTCACCAACATCTCATTAATAAAGTATTTCAGTTTGTTTTCTGTTGTTTTGATAAAACTATAAAATGTAGCTTGAAAGAGGAAAGGGGTTTTTGGATTTTTTTTAATTTGGTTTGGTTTGGTTTGGTTCTTGGTGGTGGTGGTAGTGGTTTGTTTGTTTCTTTGCATACAGGTTATAGTCCATCACTGAGAAAACTAAGGCAGGAGTTCAAAGCAGGAACCTGAAGGCAGGAAATGAAACAGAGATCATCAAGGAAGACTCTTTATGACTTGCTTAGCCTGCTTTCATATACAACCCAGTACCACTTACCCAAGAAGTGGCAATACCCACAGTGGGTTAGGACCTCCATATTAATCATTAATCAAGAAAAAGTACTAAGGACATACTTTGGTTATACAAAACTGGTGGCTTTGACAAAAATAATCAGCACACACCAAGCTAACTTATTTATTCTGTAGGTAGCAGCTGAAAGGTCAGTTCCCTAGGAGAACTAGATCTTTCCTAATCTGTCCTGCTCACAAACATACTCCAAATCAGCCTGTGCTCCTCTATGTTTCCCAAACACCCTGAGTTCTCCTTTTGTAGAGTAGTAATTATTTGCTTAACATTTGTGATCCTTGCTAGAATATCAACAGGTGAAAACAAAATCCAGATGCAATGCAAGAAATAAAGAAGTTTTGTCTTTCTTACATTAATTTTAGTCAAATCCTTTCTTAATCCATTTAAATCAAAATTCCACCACTCTGGAGAGAATTCTAATCCCAGTTATTATTACCATCCTTTCTCCCCCTTCCTTAGTGTTATAATGAATATGTGGAAAATCTTGTTCTTCCAAAGCTCTGTACTGCAAAAAGGCTCTTCCCTCATCAGATCATACCAATTGCTTTGGAGAAGCCCATTTTCCATCATTGTCTATCATTTTCTATCATTGTCTTCCATGGCCTAAAACACGTTTCTGTTCCAGATATGCTATGTGAGACTTTTTCTTGTGGACACAACACAAAAAGCTACATGTATCCGTCAGGAATCCAATGACTGACCAATGTAATAAGTCTACCCAAGTCCAAAATGGCAAACCAATTCATTTATTGCAGTTATTTACAGATGGATGAATGAGGGATTATTTGTTGGAACAAGGTTGAATCAAATGCAGGTGCATCACTGAAAAGATCACCTGAACATGTGTGATGATATATGAAAGCCACAGCCCTGGAACTCTCTATAAGACTTACAGTTAGAATCTCCTCTACTAAGTGGCCTTTGCTGCTTATATAAAGGTAGGGAAAAAATGGAAGTAGTTGAGGATGAAAGGTAAAGGTAGATGGTTTGTTAATCTGGTAAATTTCAGGAACCTCCTGAGACTTGTAAATTGTTTACTTCCTGGGTCTTGGCAGCCTCGCTTCAGGATATAATGTTTAAACATGAAAGAAACTGCTACCCAACATTTAGAAATAAAATTGAAAATCTTCACTAGACTTGGAACTGTTATGGCTTGGGACCAGCTCTTTGAGTCTTAGCATTTCTCAATAGTGTTACCAAGCAGTTCAGTTGTTCAACAGATTTCGTATCTTCTGCCTTGGTCTCAGTCTAAAGAATACAATTTTCTCTCTGTGATCCTAAAGATATTCTTTGCTCCCCATTTCCCCATTTGCTATAAATAAAATAACATAATCTAACATAAAAGCAAAGGATTTGTTTCAAAGAATTTCTACTTCATTCTGCAAACATCTTTGAAGTATGAAACATTTTCTGAACTAAGAAGGAACACAAAAATAAAGCAAGAAAGAAAAGACAAACACTTAAAGTTAAACCCAATACATACATACACATAATACATATATTTGCTAAATAATAGTAAATAAAATGATCAAGCTTCATACTGGTTGTGGGTTTTGTATGCCTTTTATGTGTTGACAAAAATGCATACATACATAGAAAGATAAATAGGTAGAGAGCTTGGCTGGCATGTACATTTAAAAAGGAAAAGCACACAGAACAAACAGCTACACTTCATTTCCAGTAAATGAACGGGCTTTTCATTTGCTGCCTTGCCAATCATTAAGATTATGTCCAGTTCCAGATCCATGATCAGCTAGGTGCTGTAGACACCACTACTACCATCTCAGTAAATTCAGAGAAAAATAGATATTTCTATACAGAAAATCACACTGTAGTCTAATTTCTATTGTGATAAAATTCCATAACCCAGGCAACTTATAAAAAAAGGGTTTTAATTGGGCTTATGGTTTCAGAGGGTTAAAGTCCATAATGGTGGAGCAAAGGTATAGCAACAGGAACAACCTAATTAGTGACTAAGAAGCAGAGAGAGCACACTGGGAATGATGAGTTCTTTGAAACCTCCTTCAACAAAGCCATATCTCCTAATTCTTCCCAAACAATTCCACCAATTAGGGACCAAGATTTCAAACATATGCGCCTAAGTGAGTGTCTTGGTTTGGGTTTTACTGATGTGGACAGATGCTTTGGCAAAGACAACTCTTTAGCAAGGAGAACGACTGGTGCTGAGACAGTACTTGCATTTTCATCCTTTCTTTACCAGCTCGGACCACCTAACCTTACCTTTGTGATGCTTACACAAAAGTCTATGAGCCGAAAATGGTGGCACATACCTATAATCTCAGAACTTTGGGGGTCTAATAAAGAAAGTTGAGACCCTTTTTTCAAAAATAAAATCAGACCAAGCATGGTGACACATGCCTTTGGTCCTAGGACTCAGGAGGCAGAGGCAGGTGCATCTCTGTGAGTGTCAAGCCAGCCTGGTCTGCAGAGTGAGTTCCAGGCCAGCCAGTGCTGCGTAATGAGACCCTGCCTCAAACACAAACAGAGTCAAATATTTAAATAGAGCACTTATTTATTCATTTATTCTAACCTTAATCTTGGCTCAGATTACACATACTAATTACAACCATAATTATTTTACATACTCAAATTTTCAGAGCAAACTATTAAAATAAGACAGGTATATCTTAACCAGATTTCTGCTGTGGACATTTTGATGTTTGATGTTTTGCTTACAATGTGACATAAAATCTTTAATTTCAAAGTTGTTATAAGCAGTCCTTGAAATAGCCATGAAACTCCCTGCTTGGAGCCCAACATAGAGGATATGCCCAGCTCACTGCTTTGTAAAACGTTTCCCTGCTATGTCTCCTCAACTTCTCCCTAGTTTCCACTGCTATCTTGATTTACATAAGCAGCAGCTCATCTCAGAAACTCCAGCACTGTCATTAAACATTTATCCTAGACCCATACTTTTTAATTCTGTAGCCTCTGGGCACATGTACTTTCTGAAATGTAAATTTCCATTACTGGTTTTAAATAGATTTGCAAACTCAGTTGCAAATCATACTTTGGGTGGACACTTCCATGAGTAGCCAGTGACTACCGTATCATGAAGCACAACTCGACTGTCACGGCAATGGTCTAATGAACAACTCAGGCAGAGAAAGTCTAAGGGAGACTCTGTCTAGCATGTATCAGTAATTACCTTCCAAGCACTTCATTGATTCACACTTAATCCTCCCTCCAACCCTCCCTCTCATACTCACACTCAATGCCTTACTCTTGCTATTTCTGGCTCATTCCATCTTACTCTTTCTTTTTCTGGACAGGGCCTCATGTAGCCCACGATGTCTTGGACTTGCTATATATTCTTTTTTTTTTTTTTTTTTGGTTCTTTTTTCAGAGCTGGGGACCGAACCCAGGGCCTTGCACTTCCTAGGCAAGCGCTGTACCACTGAGCTAAATCCCCAACCCCTTGCTATGTATTCAAGATAAAGGATGACCTTGAATTCCCATCTAAAAACCTCCACCTCCCATCCTCATACCCCTGTCATATTATGATAGAATTAAAGTTTTAAGGCTTTAAATCACTCGTGGTTTTCATGGCCAGGAGAATGAGACTTTTTAGTCTTCTGTATTTAGTCTAGGAGTCTACTGCAAAGAGGAATTAACCTGTGACTTACCGACCTGAGTACTCAAATCAACACATGGTAACATTTTCCATTTTTCTTTGAGTTACATGATTCTTCAATGCTTTGAGAACAAGGCAGACCAGAAAATCCACTTATAGGTTTCTCCATGTCCTGCTGCTTGTGTCTTTGTGTTAATGCTTTATAAGAAGTTGTTATTCAAGGATAACTGCCCGTTTCAATTCTCTGGGAGCCTTCATGCAGAATAGTAACCAACTTACAGTTCAAGAAATGCTGTGACTTGAAATATAATATTTGCCACTGATCATTATTCGTTGTCAAACACCACTACAGAGAACCTGTCACATAATTGGCCCCATGACTGAATGCTGAGGTACAGTGAAAAACAAAATAAACATATCTCTCCCATGCTGCTTACAGACTAATATTCCAACTCAGATTCACTTTATATATATGTAAATATATTGTATAATCTTATATAGTAAGATTATACGATGTTTTAAGTTACCCTCAGACTAAATGACTTACCCTTATACAGCCACATGTATAAGATGTCATTCTGTTCCTCTATATTCCTTTATAGGAATTCAATATATATTATGTACATAATGACCATATATAGTCACATGTAACTATATATAGTTAACTATGTATGTACATATATAGTTATATATATAGTTATGTATATCTAATTTATAGTCATGTATATCTAATTATATATAATGTTATATATAGTTATAGTTATATTGAAATAAAAACTGGATTCTCCAAAACTGCCCAATCCTAGTTTTACTTCAACTACCAGTTGGACTTAGTCACCAAAATGCCAAACATTTCATACACCAACTACAATTACTTGGCATTGAGATTTGAGATCTTCCAGAGATCTCTGGTAAGGACATCAAGACTAGATTCGTTGGGAATAAAGCCAATCATATAATCTAGTAATAGTATCTTCCATAAGTTTAAAACAGGGGAGAGTGGCAGATATGCTCACTTATTTACACTTCCGGGAGACAAATGGAAATGTCAAAAGGAGGTCCCTAGAGTTACAAAGTCAGCAAGGGAAAAGACACAGAGTTGTGTAAAAGCAAGATTTTTTTCCAAGGAGGAAATAGAGAAATAAAATGTAGGCTGGGGGGAGATAGCAGAAGAAAATGAAATTCGGATGGAGACCTCGAAGTACCTTGAACGTCCAACACCCACGCAGATGATTCATCCCGGGTCATTTCCAGAGATCCTGACCGCAATCAGCAACTCCACTCATGCTCTCTGCTGTTATTTTTTTCTAAAAATAACTTTTTCTTCTAAACTTCTCTCTAACTAAGGCATCTGTTCGCACATAAATCATCTCATTATCATTATCTCTAAGCTTAACATTTTTAAAATTCAACTCCAAATTTAATGGGTTTTTTTTCTTCAGTTACAGAGAAGAAAATAGCAAAATAATGAATAAAATGGGGTCAGTCAAATATTTAGATCACTAATATAAATTCCATCCAAACTACTTATAAGGACAAGGCTAAAATAGATACCATATGTTTCTTTCACTCGGGATGAGGGTAAATACGTTTAATTCACAACAGACAGGAAAATATTAGGTGTGCCCGCTTTGCAAAATGTATTCTAGGAAAAAAAAATCAGTTGTCATTCCTGTAACATTAATTCCCTAATACTCCCTAAATGATTCTTCCCTCTAATGGCTCCTTTTCCCTCGGCCAACATACATGCATACATGCATGCATGCGTGCATGCACATGTGGACAGATGTGTATGGACAGAGGGGCAATGAGAATAGGGCAAAAACAGAATGTAGCTATGATGCTTTCCAGTGAGCAATTTACTGCAGGCCCCTGTCATTGTTGGCAGAGGAAAATTACTTAATGTACTAAAATGACACATCATTTTGTGCTTCAATTTTATGCAAACTGCCTGTGCTTTGAAAGACATATGCTGCAGGAAGGGGGCCTACATGGAGTACTTTAAACTGAATAGCAAATGAAAAGGGAAACTGAAGGAAGGAAAAAAAAATGTTTTGTCAAAGAATATCTTCAAAATAGACCAGCCAAAGGGAATGTTTATCTGCCTCTGCCCCCTTGTGGCAAACATGCACCACAGTTACAGCAAACCCAGGTTCAGGAAAACGAGCATTGAAGATTTGAGCACAAACTTACTACAGTGAGGAAATATAGATTGCTTTTTATAATTACTAACAAAATAATTGTAGTTGCTATGTGAACGTAGTGCGATGCCTGTGGCTTGATTTAGAGCAGTTGGACAAAGGTGATCATAACCACGCAATAATAAATGGCTCAGGCGGAAATGAGATCACTGTTGTTTTAGGCTTTTAAAACTGTCTAACAGTGATTATCTATGTTTTACCCAGAGACTCTACAGGGTTTTATGATATATGCCATTCAAACAGAATGACAAATATTTACCAATGGTAACTTGTATTTTGGACTCTAGATTAGCTCTTGGGAAAAAAATAATAAGCAAAACCAGCAAAGACGTTGCTTGCGTAGAGTGTGTGGTATGCATTTAGGGGTCCATTTGTGGTTCCATGTCCTCCACTTCCTCCCACTTAGGGGGTCTAGACACCGCTGCACACCAAGCTGAAAGAATAAAGCAGAGTCCTAAACAGGCGGAGTTCTGCAGGATACTGTTTCAACTGTGAGTGGGTGACGGGGGAAGACGGAGGTGAGGCAGGAAGAAGGTCCTCTGGGAGGATCTTGGTGTTACTTCCTGTAAGCGAAGGCCTTCTCTGATGATCTTCAATGAAATAGCTGAGATCAGATGTTCTTAGCGTGTGCATATTTCTTTGTTCAGGGTGGGCTTGTACGCAAACACTTTATTCAGAGTGAACCAGGGGTATATATAGACCTTAGAGAGTGGGAAGGAGTTTTCAGGGTAAATGAAAATAATTGGCTGGAGTTTTAAAGTTCCGTGAGTGCCTTGTTTGCATGGAGAGGCATTCCAGGAATCTCAGGTGCTTGCTGGCAAGCTCTTACCAGGAGAAAGGAAGCTGAGCCTATAATCTCACCAAAGCTATATGACATTCCATGGGTAGAGGATATAGGGGTTTGGGGCTCCCCAGATAAGGTCAGAGAAGAAGAAGCCTTTCTGGTAAAGGGAGTCCTCCGTTTTGCAGGAGCTAAGAAGGCTGTCCAGAGAATGTTACACTTGGGCCTTAATTAGCAGGGTTCAACAGAATGTAGATGAAGTTTGAAGGAAGAGAATGTGGGTCTTTGCAAAAGTAGATGGGGCAGGTAGAAACTAAGGAGGGAGAAGTCCTCTCAATGCTCCGGAGAACATCAAACTGCTCTAAAAATAATGTTTTTCTTTTTAAGAACAAAGTGTTTCATAGACAATGGATGCTGGAGTATGCATAGAGAGGCACACAGCAAGTCCATAAGAAAAACTCTAGAGAATGTAGTGGCCTGAAACTTTCTAGGGGCAGAAAAATTAAAGTTCAGGGCCAAAGAACATGGAAAACTATGTAGGGACCAAAAGCTACCGGCCATGTTGTGAATATAAGTGCTAAAGGCAATAGGAAGCCATTAAAGGGTTTTTGTAAGGGAGTAACATAACTGCTTGCTTTTTTGGAAATATTAACTATCTAAATATTAAGAAAACAGAATAAATGAAACAAAGGACAATGCCTTTGTTAATTTTCATACATTTTCGGTGTGCTGATTTGGTGCCAACACTTTTAAGTGTGAAAGCTTAATGTTCCTTGCCTATAAAGTAAATAATAAAATAGAAGATTGCAACAGCTGCCACAAAGGATAATGGTGACATGGACTAGACCGTTGGTCATGGGACAAATGATGAAGATGACTGGAAAATGAATAGAAAAATCAGTGACAGACTGAGTTTAGAGATGGACAAAGAGATGTCAAGTATTTCTCAGAGTTGTGTGGTGACGTATCTTAAAAAGAACTCCAAGGACCACCAGATTCTATAAACAATGGAGTGAGGGGGTGGTGAGAAGACTGCCTACTAATCTTGAGGATCTTGACTGTAGGGAGTTTCTGGAGCATCCAGAAATAGATATGTAGGTCTGGCAACCAAATGGTCTCAGCCAGAGAAGATTAAGACACATGAGTTACAAAGGAATGAATAGTCATCCCATTAAAGGCTGCAGGAAGGATGAGGAGATGGCTCAGCGGGCACACCACTTACTGCACATGAGTAAGAAAACAGATGGGATCCGAACTGGGAGATTGCTGGCAAGGTTCCTGTCTAGAGTATCTGAATCTGAGTTCAGGTGAGAAGGCTTTCCTCAAGGTACAGGATAGAGAATGATCAAAGCTGGGGAAGCATCAACGCTGGCCTTCACATTTGTGTGTATGCTGTGATTAACACCCACACATGTGCCTGCACACACACACACACACTCACACACACTCACACATACACTATATACACATGCAAAAATAGGGAGGCGCCAGATCATCTATATGACACTAAGTTAAGTATTAGAATACTATTCGAGGAAGTTTTGTGATGGCAGACGAGCAAATAAAATCCCCCCAAAATAGCTTGATCAAATGGCCATCCCCTGAATAACAGCCCATCAAATACACTGAGCTCGCAAAAATAATTCTGAGGATTTTACAAGGAATCTCCTCATGGGTTGCCTGCATATGACATAGTCCACAGGTGGGAAATGACTTCTTAGTTTTCACATGGGAATAGTCATTCATACTGACTTGTGTTGCTTCTTAAGAAATCACTTTGTATAAAGATGATGGTAACACTCATCTGTATCACTTACAGTATAACAATTCAACTTGTTCCAATCTTTCACATCTTCACATGTGGCCCATGGCAGCCGCATGTGGTCCATTTCTTTTCACTGTTGTTATGTGTTCACAGAGAACCGGATTTCTAAATTACCTCAAATCAAGGCAAGATAACCTAACTCCTTTTAAGGAGTTAACTCCTTTTAACTAATTCTGCTTCCTTCTTGGATGAATTTAAATTTTAAATCTACATTTAATTTCATTTAAGCATTCTATTTAATTAAATTTCAACTTCATTTAAAATTTGAATTTGTTTTAATGAATTTCAATTTGAAGTTTAATCTTGTTTAAAGTTTAATTTAATCTTCAATTTTAAATGTTAGAAATACAAAAAGAGAGCTAGCATGCCATTTGGGGAAATGGCAAAAGAAGAAAGAAAAGATTTGAAGTTTCCCTCAATAGAAAATGACATTCAAAGGTAATCAAAAATATTTCAAAGGTAATCAAAAATATTTCAAAGGTGGACAAACAGTGTCATTATACATAAGAAGAGAAGCCCTTAGGTGACACTTCGCCCTGAAAGAACATGATGAACCAGATGAACAAGAGTTGTTTTACTGACCTCTAGTACCCAGTGGTGTTTCTATGGTTCTCAAATGTACAACATTCTTAAAAACTTAATATCTCGAAAAACATTTTTTATCATTAGGAACGATGGTGGTTTAAATAGGAACAGCATCTACAGACTCATGTGTCTGAATGCTTGACCCATAGAGAGTGGCAATATTAGGAGATATGGCCTTGTTGGAGTTGATGTGGCCATTGAGAAAGTGTATCACTTTGGGAATGGACTTCGAGGTCTCCTATGCTCACCTATGCCCAGTATGGCTCTTTTTGCTGTTGTAGAACTCTCAGCTCCATCTCCAGCACCATGTCTGTAGCATGTCAGCATGTTTCCATGTTTCCTACCATGATGATAATGAAATAAACCTCTGAAATTGTAAACCAATTAAATGTCTTCTTTTATAAGTGGTCCTGTGATCATACTGACTCACAGCAATAGAACACTGACTTGGGTACCAAAGTTGCACATCCTAATGATGCTGTTGTTGTTACAGTAAACACTAGTACCTTATATTAAAGTGTGTACAGTATGATAGTTAATCTCAGCTACCAATTTAATGAGATCTAGAGTCCCTTGGGACGTGGGCTCTGGGCATGCCTACAGGGGTTACCTTGATTAGCGTTTGAGGTAAGAAGACTCTCACGATGTGTATGGCACCATTTTCTGACTGGAATCCTACATGCAGAAACACAGAAAGGAGAATGAGCAGCAACATGCGTTTATCACCCTCTGCTTCCTAAGTGCAGATGGATCCAAAATGCATCCTCCTGCTCCTACCACTGTGCCTTCACGATGCTGGCTTAGCTTCCTGGCCCTGGTAGACTGTACTCTGGAATTATGAACCAAAATAAACATCTCCTTCCTTCATTTGTTTGTACAGGGGTCTTTTATCACAGCCACAGAAAAATAACTAAGACAGACAGCATCTTCATTAAAACAGGAAAATATTCATGCCATATTTACAGTACTTGTTTGCTACAATTTACACTGTTTTTTTTGTTTGGTTTGGTTTGGTTTTTGTAGATGTGAATTTCCTGGCTATCTACTACAGATACAGCTTTTGAACCATTTTCATGATTTCAAATCTGACCCTGGTAATCAGGGAAGGCAGGAGTGCAAGTCTTCATTCCAACATTCCAAACATTGACTCTTCTTTCCTGTGAACTAGACAAAGATAAATAGTCATTGGGGGAAAAATACATGCTCAGCACAGAGTAAGCATGGTAACTCTGAGATTCAACAATGAGGTAGAAGAGAAGACAGTGGTGGATAGAATTGTAAATATCACTGGTTTTTAAGATTCAAATAAAGACAGGGGCTGGAAAGATGATGCAGCAGTAGAATATGTACTACTCAAGAGCAAGTCAGATGCCGGCACTCAGGACAAGCAGCTATCAATTAATTACCTCTGACTCCAGCTCCAGAGATCCCATACCTTCTGGTCTTGAGGCATTGAGTTCCTGTGGATAGCCACACACACACACACACACACACACACACACACACACACACACACACACACACACTTAAAAATAAAAATAAGGGACTAGAAATATGGTGGTTCAAAGTATGGCTGCTCTTGCAGAAGACCTGGTTTCAACTCCCAGCACCCAATGATCTGTAACTACAGTTACCGGTGTCTGATGCCCCTCTGGCCTCCTCTGGAATTGCATGCATGCGGTGCACATACCTGCAGACAAAGCACCCATCCATTTAATTTTTTAACTTTAATTTTTAAAAAAAGGATTAGGTTAGGTTAAGAAAAATTAACAAGAAAAACATAAGAGAAAAGAGAGAAAAAAACAGTGTTCAGGAAACTATGAAAGGTCAATGTTTCCAAAGAAGGAGGATAGGATCTGAAATTATTTGAGATATGAGATCTGAAAAGCAGACCACTGGATTTGAAAGTGAGGATGATTTAAGAATATGTCCAGATATTTAAAAAATGAAAAGTGAGGAATAATATTCATACATACAGTGGCATTTTTTAAAGTAGGAAATACCACCCTGAGTATTCTCTAAAAAGTAAAAGGGCCATACTCAAATGTACTTGAAACAGGATGTATCTATGTAGCTGCATAATTATTTCTTCAAAAACATTTGAGACTTTTCTCACTTTGGGAGATAAGAAAAGTAAGGGAGCATCTTGTTTTTAAGCATCTAGCATGAACAAGTAGGCTTCTTCACAGTGATACAGAGGTGGCTCGATACATAAAAATTCATGAATGTAATCCATCATATAAACAATCTGAAATTTAAAAACCTACACATGATCATCTCATTAAATGCAGAAAGGTCCTTTAACAAAATTCAACACCCCTTCATTATAAAAGCCCTGGAAAGACTACAAATACAAGGTACAGACCTAAATATAATAAAGGCAATTTATATCCAGCCTATAGAAAACATAAAATTAAATGGGGAGAAACTCAAAGCATTTCCACTAAGGTCTGGAACAAGACAAAGTTGTCCACTCTCTGATACTTACTCAATATAGTACTTGCAGTCTTAGGTAGAGCAGTAAGAAATCTGAGGGAGATCAAGGTGGAAAGGAAGTAGTCAAAGTATCATTATTTACAGATGAAATTATAGTATCATAAGTGACCTTAAAAAATCAACCAGGAAACTCTGTAAGCTGATAAACACTTTCATCAAAGTAGCTGGATACAAAATCAACTCAAATAAATCAGTAACCCTTCTATATACAAATGATGAATGGACTGAGACAGAAATAATAGAACAACACCTTAAATAATACAAAATATCTTGGGGTAACTCTAACCAAACAAATGACTTATAAGATTAAAAAGTCAAGTCTTTGAGGAAAGAAATTAAAGAAGATGTCAGAAAATAACAAGATCTCTCATGCTCATTGCTCAATAGAATTAACATAGTAGTAAAAAAAATGGCCGTCCTTCCAAAAGCAATCTACAGATTCAACACAATGCACATCAAAATTCCAGCACAGTTCCTTACAGACCTTGAAAGGAAAGTTCCCAACTTTATATGGCAAAACAAAAGCCCAGGATAGTTAAAACAATCCTGTACAAAAGAAGAACTGCTGGTTGTCTAACCATTCTTGTTTTCAAGTTTTACTACAAAACGACAGTAATAAAAACTACATGGGGATTGGCATAAAAACCCACAGGTTGATCAAAGAAATTGAAATGAAGACCCAGACATAAATATACATATAGAAACTTGATTTTGGATAAAGAAGCCATAAATACACACTGGACAAAAGACAGCATCTTCAGCAAATGGTGCTGAGCAAACAGGGTGCCTGCATGTAGGAGAATGCAAATAGATCCAACTTATCATCGTGCACAAAACTCAAATCCAAATAGATCAGACATCAACATGAACACTGAACCTGACAAGAGAAAGAGGGGCATAGCTTTGAACAGGAGAAAAGTTTCTGAAAAGAACACCACTGACACAGGTAGTAAGATTTACAATTAAGAAATGGGATCGCATGGAAGGAAAAAGCTTCTGTAAGGCATAGGACAACATTGTTTGGATAAAGCAGCAGACTACAGAATTAGGAAAATTGGGAAAAGATGTTACCAACTCTACATCCAATAGAGGACTAATATACAAAATATATAAAGAACTTGAGAAACTAGTTATCAAATAAAACAATCCAGTTTTAAAATGAGGTATAGATGTAAACAGAATTCCCAATGGAGAAACACATACATGTTTATAAAAACATATAGAGAGAAGAATATATATATTTGAATGACATTTAAGAAGCAAAACGTGTGAGTGTGTGTGTGTGTGTGTGCGTGTATTTGCTTCGCTTTCTCTGTTTCGCTTTCTCATGTTACAAATTTGTAAGAAAATAAGGCTCCAAGCCTGGTTACAGTTACAAGCTAATTGACTTTGACCAACTTTTGTACTATTTTTCTCATCCGTAAGATGAAGCTAAGAATAGCACCTATTTCAAAAGGTCACTTCAAATGTCAATGAAATATCAATAAAGCCTAGAAAATTCTAGGACTATTGACTGACACACAGAGGCTGATAAATAAATGTTACCTGATTTAGTCCCATTACTAAACTTTGTATATTCCCTTTAGTACCCAGATAATATAAAACAGAACTCAGATAATGTGGGATCCCTGATGGGGTGATACTCAGAAGTCATTGTATTAGTAGATCGTAATTTACTAATCAATAATTGAGAATTAGCAGGAAAATGTTATGTTTATTTCCTTTGATTTTATAAGTATTTTGTCTGTTGTTGCATCCATTATCCATATGCATTTATATAGTTGGGCTTTGCTCTCTTAATCCGTCTAAGTTTATGAAAATAGAAATCATAGAATGCATATTCCTATCTAGGGTCTACAGCTAAATATAGATCCACACATACTTTTACATGAATGACAACTCCCTGTTACCTGGTGTGGCATTAAGTCATCCCATAAGGAAGCTGCTTCAAGGAGGAAAATACAGAGAAGGGCTGAATTGTCCTCATAATTAAAGAGCAATTCTTTACATCTTAATGTGATATTAAAACCTCCATATTAAATCTTCTGCTCTGAAGAAAATGAGATTCTATAAGGTGAGCTGCTAAAGACTCCCCTGCCTAGGAATCCAGACCACGTGATCTCACAGCTGCGAGCATCATGAAAGGCTCTCTTAAAACCCCCCAAGCCTGGGAACACCACCTCCCACACAGTTTTCGTGTGTATGTAAGGTTTTGTTTAAGCGTAAAGTTTTAAACCATTTTTACTTTTAATGTCAGACTCCTTCAGAGGAGATTTGCAAAATCCAGCTTTAAGTACAAAAAACGTTGGACTGAACATATCCCACACACTGGAAAAAAAAATTTGTAAGTACTGACAAAGGCAGTCGCAAATAGTGTAGCTTCAGAGTTTGCTGCTGGAAGAGCAGTAAATTCCTCTTTCTGTCTCCCATCTGAGTTTTAGGGAAGTTGTTTCTTGTACTGCTTAACTTCTAGCATCCTCAGAAGGTGGTTTATGCCTTACCTATGTGTCCTGTTTGTTACCTGTTTGTTGACTTGGTGTTAATTGGGAAGAGCAATTGACACCTCATGGTTGCCACCTCCCACCTGTCTCAATTCACAGACCTTTGTCTTGGCACCTTTGAAAAAAATAAAGGTAATACATCTGTGACAGTTTGTGTATGCTTGGTCCAGGGAGTGGCACTATTAGAAAGTGTGACCTTGTTGGAGTAGGGGTGTCACTGTGCGTGTGGACTTTAAGACCCCCAACCTAGCTGCATGGAAGTGAGTCTTCCACTAACAGCCTTTAGATGAAGATGTAGAACTCTCAGCTCTGTCTGCACCATGCCTGCCTGGATGCTGCCCTGCTCCCACCTTGAGGAAAATGAACCTCTGAACCTGTAAGCCAGTCCTAGTTGAGTGTTGTCTTTATAGGACTTGCCTTCGTCATGGGGTCTGTTCACAACAGTAAAACCCTAAGACAACATCCACCCCACTTGTATCACTTTTTTTTAACTTAAAATTTTTTATTACGTGTATAATTATGAGCACACATGCCATGATTCTCATGTGTAGGTCAGAGGACAGCGGTGTTGATCAGTTCTCTCCTATCCCTTTAGTGGGTTAGGGAAATGGCACTCAGGTCATCAGGCTCATGCTGATCCATCGGGAGGCCTCTACTTGTGCCATGATTCTGTAACATATCCCTTTTGTTAGCATTTTTATGTAGCTTGATCTGTCTCCAAACTCCTGAAGTGTTAGGATTATACTCTGTGTCACCATGTCCAATTTTCTGCCATTTCTTCACTAAACCATATTATCCATCAGACTTTGTGCATGCAAGGCAAGCCCTCTACCAACTGATCTACATGCCCAATGCTCAAGTGGACATTTGTTTTGTACCTAACTTCATAGGTGCCAAACCTTGGCCTTCTTACCACTGGCCTTGCCTTGCCTATTTATCTGTATCCTACCTGTGTTCTAGAGTATAACATTGTCAAAGAGAATTTCTTCTTCCTCCCCTTCCTCCTCCTCATCATCATCCTTGTCCTCCTCTTTCTTATTCCTCGTTCACCTCATCCTCCTCATCCTCCTTCTCTACCTTCTCCTCCTTCACCTCCTCCTCCTCTTCGTCATCCCCTCACTCATCATCCTCTTTCTTCTCTATCTCTTCCTCTTTCCTTTCCCCATCATTTTCCCAACATACACCAGTCTAAACCAAAACATCCTCTGAGACACACTATAATTTTTCTTAGTATTTTAAATATTTATAATTTCATGGCAATCTGTGTGTGTGATTGCTTTTTTAGTATTCATTGTTTCCTCTCCTCTTGGCTACCTTTCCCACAGTCACTGCTTAAGGAGTGTTTCTAAACAGAATCTTGTGACTAACAACTTTAGAACTAGGAAGATGGCTCAGTGGGTAAAGCATTTGCCATGCACTCATGAGAACCTGGAAACCTCCAGAACTCATGCAAAAGCTGGGTGTTGTGCACTGTAGACACATCTGTAATTTCCTGTGCTCCTAAAACAAGATGGCAGCAGAGACAGGAGAATCTCTGGATGCTCAGTGCTAAACAACGGAGAAGAGACTGCCTCATGCAAAGTAAAAGGCAAAGACAGACACTCAAGGTTGTCCTCTGACCTCTACACACAGTGTGGCATACACACTTGTGCTACCCACACTAACCCCACACACATAGCATACACACAAAAAAGAAAGGAAAAGGAAAAAAAGTTCAGTAAGATTATGGCCAGTAAGATTACTATATTTCATATTTAAATAACCAAATTGAGGCACATGAGGGAGAAAAAGAAATGACTCATTTTATCACTTTGGCATTTAGAAAAGCATCTAATCTAGCCCTCATCATTTCATGAGTCTGACCCTTTAATTTTAAATATGACAAGTTAGGATACATTGCTCAAGAGTATTATTCCTTCTCTTCTTTTTTTTTTTTTTTTTTATTAACTTGAGTATTTCTTATGTACATTTGGCAAACATCCCCTTCCTCCCCCCTTCCTTATGGGTGTTCCCTCCCCACCCCCCCCCATTGCCGCCCTCCCCCGACAGTCTAGTTCACTGGGGGTTCAGTCTTAGCAGGACCCAGGGCTTCTCCTTCCACTGGTGCTCTTACTAGGATATTCATTGCTACCTATGAGGTCAGAGTCCAGGGTCAGTCCATGTATAGTCTTTAGGTAGTGGCTTAGTCCCTGGAAGCTCTGATATTCCTTCTCTTCTTATCTATGACTGACTCGGGGCACTAGAATACAATGTCATCTTTTCAACTAATCACAAAGTGCTGCTTATGAAAACTAATTGCCTTTTTTACCTCCATGATCAGCACTGATAATACTCTGAAGTGTCTTTGCTGTATTTTCTGCCATGTATATCTTTCCTGTTGTCTGTTTCAATGCTTGGCTCGCTCTTAGTCCTTCACACATTTCATTGCAAGCAAACTATTGGCTGGTGAGTACTTTTACATGGATTCTCTATTCCTTCAGAACTGCCCAGTAATGTCGCTGTCGCCCCTCCCTCATCAGATGATGTATGCTTGGAAGAGAAAAGCAATTACAATGTTGTCTCGAGGTAAACACAATTAGGAAACAATCTTTGTAGAAAAAATAACCACAATAATGCTTTCCAGAGCCAAGTATAATTGGTTTATTTTAAATATCTCATATTCACTTGTCAGGCTGATTTCCAGAATCTTAAATTTCATTCAACATTTCCATCCTCACCTCAGATGCTGCTTCAAAGGTTATTTGAAGTGTTGCTCATAATTACTAACTCTCATGGTTTTGCAGAAACCAAAATACCAAGGACAAATATAGGCAAGGCAGCTGTAAATGTTTTTCCTCTAAATAAACTTTCAAATTTTCTTCCTGCTTTAAAAATTTTTTAACCACATGAATTCTGCTAGAAACTATTAATAAACCCACAAATAAATTTGATTCAATGAATACTACATGCCTGGTGTGTATGGTCCTCAGGAAAGGCGGAAATGAATACATATTTTTTACCTCTCAAAACCTCATCTATCAAACAGTAACAGCACTTACTTCAAATCTTTGTCACAAAAATTAAATGAGTTAATATTTACGAAGCAATTAGGTCAGGACCTTAGCATCTACTGGGCTCAAGAATGTTAGCTCCAAGTATTACTATTTTTATAATAACCACAGTATTATTACTTGTGATAATGACAGATGCTGCCATTATCATAACTCAAAGCATCTAAATATGGACCTCTCTGTGGCTGTTCTAGCTATTTTAAGTAATTTTTCTTTCAACTTCGTCTAGGGTTAGAGTTAGGCTTAGACAGGCTTAGGGTTAGAGAGTTAGGATTATAGTATTAGAGCTCATTTGCCTTAAAAATACATCTGTCTAAACAGTAAGTCCAATAGGATCTGACCCAGCCTCAAAAATTACAAACTTTAGACCAAAGCAGTTAAGTCTCTCCTTACTTGTTCCTTCAGAAAGCCTCCATGGTAGTTACTTTTCTCGTTGCTGTGAGCAAAAGTTTCAGACAAAAGCAATTTGAGGACAAAGGATTGCTTGGGCTCACAGTTCCAAGGTACAGGCCATCCAGACAGGGAATGCCTGGAGGCAGTGTGAGGACACACTCAACCACGCTTAACAGTCACATAATAGAGGGAGACACAGTACCGAGAATCGGGCGAAAGCCTACGGGATGAAAGAAACACACATACACACACACAGGTTATCGTGCCAGGAGAGAAGAGAGAGAGAGAGAGAGAGAGAGAGAGAGAGAGAGAGAGAGAGAGAGAGAGAGAGAGAGAGAGAGTCTCCTGTAGCTTTATTCACCACTTATATACCCAAGTCTCCAGGTAGAAAATAACTGGGAAGCACAGTGGGAAACCCTGGCTCGTGACTACCTGGCTCGTGACTTCGGTAACAAAAGACCGACTACGAGACCTGAATTAATTAGGGAGAAATCCGAGAAGACCAGCCTAAATCTCAAGGATAAAGGCTGAGGAAGCAAAAGGCAGAAGTAAATTGACCACCACCCAGGTGTGGTCCAGGTGTGTCGGTTCCACGTGCATCAGCCGGGCTCAGCAGAGGTCATGCAGTGGAGACACTGGGTGTTTACTACTTGGTCTTTTCTTCCTGTGCCGTAAATACATGGGAGAGGCCTCTGTCCAACAATCCCATGACTTTAACTGTGGCCATACAGTTACAAAGCGGCCAGGCCCAAATCCAATATGGCTCACTACAGATGATTCTTGGGAGTCTAACTTCTCGAGTTCTTTGTGTATATTGGATATTAGCCCTCTATCAGATGTAGGATTGGTAAAGATCTTTTCCCAGTCTGTTGGTTGCCCTTTTGCCCTATTGACAGTGTCCTTTGCCTTACAGAAGCTTTGCAATTTTATAAGGTCCCATTTGTTGTTTCTTGATCTTAAAGCATATGCCATTGGTGTTCTGTTCAGCAAATTCTACCCTGTGCCTATGTGTTCGAGGCTCTTCCACATTTTCTCTTCCATTAGTTTCAGTGTATCTGGTTTTATGTGGAGGTTTTTGATCCACTTGGACTTGAGCTTTGTACAGGAAGATAATAATGGATCAATTTGCTTTCTTCTACATACTGACCTCCAGTTGAACCAGCACCATTTGTTGAAAATGCTGTCTTTTTTCCACCGGATGGTTTTAGCTCCTTTGTCAAAGATCAAGTGACCATATGTGAGTGGGTTCATTTCTGGGTCCACCAACCAAAGAGTACACATGGAGGGACCCATGGCTCCAGCTGCATATGTAGCAGAGGACGGCCCATGCGAAGAGAAGCCCTTGGTCCTGTGAAGGCTTGGTGCCCCAGTGTAGGGGAATGCAGATCGGTAAGGTGGGTGGGTGAGCACCCTCATAGAAGCAGGGGAAAGGGGGATGGGATAGGAGGTTTGTGAAGGAGAAACCACGAAAGGGGATAACATTTGAAATGTAAACAAATAAAATATCCAATAAAAAAAGAACGAAAAGAAAAGGAATAGAGGGAGATGAGGCTAGTGTTGAGCTTACTTTCTCCTCTCCGCCCTGTCTAGGAGCCCAGCCCATAGAGGGTGCCACCCACAGTTAGAGTGGGTCTGACATGCCCAGAGATTTGTATCTAGACCATTCTAGATCCTTCCATCACCAATCAGTACTGTTACCATCCAGCAGGCATTTCTTTCTGGGAAATGAGACTTCCTGCTCTAGTGAGTGCCAACATCACTTCTTGGCTACTCTTAAATAAACTTAAATAACAGGTAAAGTTGGGGGGATAAGGTGGGTTATTGTTCTTGTTCCTGTTGTTTGGTTGGGAGGAAGGCTTGGTTTTTTTCTTTTCTTTTCTTTTCTTTTTTTTTTTTCTTGTACTCTATGAAATGGTATAACTATAAAAATAAGAAATAACTATATAATGCAGTAAGCCCTACCCTGCTGGTAACACATCCCACATATTAAGTCATCTGATTTTCATAACAATCAACAATTGTTTCCAATTTGCAGAAAAGGAGGCTTCAAAATAGAGAGGTGATGTAATTTGTCCAAGGTCTCACAGTTACTTAGCCAGCTTCTGAAATGAGACAATGCTCTTAACCTCAATACTATATTGATTCCTACCCTACCTAAATAGTAACTTCTGCCTAAACCAAAGACTTCTAGTATGCCAAATCCAGAAGCCCCAGATTCTCATCAGAGGGGACAAAGACCATTGTCATATCCTCTTGAACCATTGAACTAGCTCCTCCAGTGAGTATCACCATGCATCTGATTATAGCTGGGACAGTCTAGGGGTACACCTAGCTTTCTCCCCCTTTCACTTACAAAAGCATCCTTCTATATGTTGTGTGCTGGATTTTTGTTAATTCTGGGTCTCCCTTTATATCTCAAGCTGGCCTCTCAGCTGTATTTTTCCTATCTCTGCCGATGAAGGCTGGGATTATAAACCACCATGTGCAGCCTACGTGGGAGCCTTTAATTTACAATTTCCAAATAAAGGAAATGAGATTGTGTTGTGTGTCTTTCACTATGTGCCTCTGTGTGTGTGTGTGTGTGTGTGTGTGTGTGTGCCAAATGTGTCCTTTAAAAATGCCTTTTCAATTTATTTTGCACCCTTAAATTTATTTCTACCCTTAAAAGGCATCACATTGATCCTTTGGCAGAAGGCTGGGGGTGGGTATAGGGAAACAATAGGCCTTTTTGGTTACCACAAAATTATAATGGGAAGCAAATTTCACTGCCCTGCTTAGCTAATGAATGGCTGCTCACCTGTGTGAATGCACCTTTGCCCAAATACTGTCAGTCACTTTCCACTCTCTTTGTCCTTTCTGAATTCATAGGTCCACATGCCTGGTGTGAAAACTCAAGCATCCTTAGCTCGGGTAGGGGCTTCATCTGGATTTTAGGGTGAACACAGTGTAATGGACTCTTCTTTCTCCAGCCAGACTTTTGGTTCTTTGTCCTTGACCCTGTTTTGTTTTATGCATTTGGCTTGTCTGTTTTAATGCAGAAAAGAAAAGAAAAGCAGCAATTACAGCTGCTTTCTGTGCCTCTGGGCATCTGCCTCCTGTCACTTCTCATTGCTGTACTGATGAAGTGACTCTCCTGATATGGACTCTAAGTAGGCTTCTGACTGAAGCGCTGTTTGTGTCTTCTCCCTCTGGTGAAATCATACCGATCCTTGCAGGTTCAGGGTATATATCTGCGCTTCTGTGAACCCTCCAGACACAATTAATTACCATGCCATCTGTGGAAAGGCGGTCTTGTTTACTCTGTATGATGATCTCACCTCTGTCTGTCATCCCTCTACTTTGTGAGCTCAATCAGGGAGGAGGGGCCAGTTTTGTCTGGTTTTGTTGAACCTCCAGAAAGATCTGGAATGTAAGTACTTGATGAACATTTGATGATCCATGAGTGTGTTATAGGAGGCAATGTTTTCTTTGTTTAAAGTACATTGGCTCTATAGCTACCTTATTAATTATAATATCATAAATATCTCTTTTCCATAGGAAGGAAAACTGAACAATTACAGAAGGAGAGGGAAATAAGGCTATAGACCATTCTACAGGGACCAAACTAACAAGATTTATTCAAATCACATAGTACTTATTCTCCAAGGAAAATGAAGATAGTTTTTACTTAAGAAATATTTGACTACACAAACACATCTAGTATTCAAAGAAGTCTTCAATACATTGTTATATTATTTGATTTTTTTTTCTTTTTTTTTTTTTTTTTTTTCGGAGCTGGGGACCGAACCCAGGACCTTGCGCTTCCAAGGCAAGCGCTCTACCACTGAGCTAAATCCCCAACCATATTATTTGATTTTATGGCCCTTTTTTGAGCTTTTCTGTGGCATTTCACCTGACATAATATCTTCAGAGTGCAGGCTGGACTTTAAATGTTGCATAGGAAAGATGAATCTAGGAGCCATGCTTCCTGTCAGATTCTCCAGGACTTTTGAACAGTCCTCAAAATAGCTACAGCCAGAGCAAAGTGGGCAAGACTATCAGACATGTGAAAACCTCCCAGTTGTAGTGCAACCTTAATGTGGACACCTTTCACTTGCTTAATACCCTGTGAAAGGAGGTCAGGAAGTGTCGTGGTTTGTATATGCTCAGCCCAGGGAGTGGCACTATTAGGGGTGGATTTGTTAGAGTAGGTGTGTCACTGGGTGTGGGCCTTAAGACCCTCATTCTAGCTGTCTGGAAGCCAGTATTCTGCTAGGGGCCTTCAGATGAAGATGTAGAACTCTCAGCTCCTCCTGAACCATGCCTGCCTGGATGCTGCCATGCTCCTGCCTTGATGATAATGGACTGAACCTCTGAACCTGTAAGCCAGCACCAGTGAAATGGTGTCCTTGTAAGAGTTGACTGGGTCATAGTGTCTGTTCGTAGCAGTAAAACACTAAGACAGGAAGCAGGTGGGATAAGTTGACACAAGTGTCATTTATACTTAACCTTTGAACAAGAATCCATGTCTATATACACACATATGTTCTTCTCCCTGTAGGAAGATATTTAGAAGGAAGTGCTGTTGGCTCAGTCAGAGTATGGTGCTAATAAAAGATGATGAAGAGAATGTTAAATATAGAGAGAATATGGTGAATAAGTGGGATCTAAATAACGGGGTACAGAGTATAGAGGTTCTGAGTCATATAGGGAACTGCTGTTTACTTCTAACTAGTATTTCTCATGTCCTAGATTCTGTGTTACACACAGACTCTTGGTGCTGGGTGAAGTAGGCATGGTCCCTGACCCACAAGGCTTTGCGATTCACAGAAAAATTTAAATCTGTACAAATTCTAAAGTTCAGGATAGTCAACCTAAAGAGGGGATATGTATGCTGACACTGGCAGATCAGTAAGTTTGCCCCGCCAAGAAGGGGAAGAACAACAAAATTAGGAAGAGGTTTTCTCAGGCGAAGAGTGAGAAAGACAATAGGCTACCACAGAGTGCTCCATAGTAGCACCTGCCTGCGGTGACTCAGTGATTCCGACTGCCATGAACAAACGTAATGCAAAGACTTGAAAAGAATTTGAAAATGTGGTGCCACCGTGTGGATAAGCCCAAGCTAAGCTAAGCGCAGGGTGAGACCACATGGAAGGAGATCAGGCGCAGTCCGCTTCCTGGCCACTCTGTATGAGGACAGGGCAGATCAGTGAACCACCAACCAACAAACACAGGAGAAAGCCTAACGGGATTAGCTGAGCTATTGTAGACTCCAAACATTTCCTGGCTGATCCATGCAGTTGTGAATTAAATAACATTTCTACTTTAAGATGCTGTTGGTACATGAAACTCAGGAAGGATGACCAAAATGCAGATGCTTCACTCCTTCTTTAAAAGGGGAACAAGAATACCCTTGGGAGGGAATAGGAGGCAAAGTTTAGAACAGAGGCAGAAGGAACACCCATTCAGAGCCTGCCTCACATGTGGCCCATACATATACAGCCACCAAACTAGATAAGATGGATGAAGCAAAGAAGTGCAGGCTGACAGGAACCAGATGTAGATCTCTCCTGAGAGACACAGCCAGAATATGGCAAATACATAGGTGAATGCCAGCAGCAAGCCACTAACTGAGAACGGGACCCCCATTGAAGGATTCAGAGAAAGAACTGGAAGAGCTTGAAGGGGCTCGAGACCCCATATGAACAACAATGCCAACCAACCAGAGCTTCCAGGGACTAAGCCACTACCCAAATACTATACATGGACTGACCCTGGGCTCCAACTGCATAGGTAGCAATGAATAGCCTAGTAAGAACACCAGTGGAAGGGGAAGCCCTTGGTTCTGCCAAGACTGAACCCCCCCCCCGTGAACATGATTGTTGGGGGGAAAGCGGTAATGGGGGGAGGATGGGGAGGGGAACACCCAAATAGAAGGGTAGAGGGAGGGGCTAGGGCCTGGAAACTGGGAAAAGGAATAGCAATTGAAATATAAATAAGAAATACCCAATTTAATAAAGATGGAGAAAAAATAACATTAATCTTGTTAAAATTAAAGGTTGCTTATAAATGAAAAAAAAAGATGCTGTTGGTATTGGGGAGTCTTATATTGTGAAGCAAATACTGATGCCTTTTATAACAGGTGATGCTATCCTTAACTATGGTTAGCAATATATATAAATGATAGATAGATAGATAGATAGATAGATAGATAGATAGATAGATAGATAGATATTGATATATAAAGAAATGGTTTTACACTAAACGCTCAAAATAAAGAAAAAGAATATTAAAAGCAGTAAGGGAAAAAAGGTCAAGTAACATATAAAGGCAGACCTATCAGAATCACACCAGACTTCTCGGCCAGAAACTATGAAGGCCAGAAGATCCTGGACTGATGTCATACAGACCCTAAGAGAACACAAATGCCAGCCCAGGCTACTGTATCCTGCAAAACTCTCAATTAATATAGATGGAGAAACCAAGATATTCCATGACAAAACCAAATTTACACAATATCTTTCTACAAATCCAGCACTACAAAGGATAATAAATGGTAAAAAGCCCAACATAGGAGGCAAGCTATACCCAAGAAGAGGCAAGAAACTAATCGTCTTGGCAACAAAACAAAGAGAAGAAAAGCACACAAACACAACCTCACATCCAAATATGAATATAACAGGAAGCAATAATCACTATTCCTTAATATCTCTCAACATCAATGGCCTCAACTCCCCAATAAAAAGACATAGATTAACAAACTGGATACACAACGAGGACCCTGCATTCTGCTGCCTACAGGAAACACACCTCAGAGACAAAGACAGACACTACCTCAGAGTGAAAGGCTGGGAAACAACTTTCCAAGCAAATGGTCTGAAGAAGCAAGCTGGAGTAGCCATTCTAATATCAAATAAAATCAATTTCCAACTAAAAGTCATCAAAAAAAGATAAGGAAGGACACTTTATATTCATCAAAGGAAAAATCCACCAAGATGAACTCTCAATCCTAAATATCTATGCCCCAAATACAAGGGCACCTACATACGCAAAAAGAAACCTTACTAAAGCTCAAAACACACATTGCACCTCACACAATAATAGTAGGAGATTTCAACACCCCTCTCATCAATGGACAGATCATGGAAACAGAAATTAAAACAGAGACGAGACAGACTAAGAGAAGTCATGAGCCAAATGGACTTAACGGATATTTATAGAACGTTTCTACCCTAAAGCAAAAAGGATATACCTTCTTCTCAGCTCCTCATGGTACTTTTCTCCAAAATTGACCATATAATTGGTCAAAAACAGGCCTCAACAGATACAGAAAGATAGAAATAATCCCATCGTGCTATCGGACCACCACGGCCAAAGCTGGTCTTCAATAACAATAAGGGAAGAATGCCCACATATACGCGGAAACTGAACAATGCTCTACCAATGATAACCTGGTCAAGGAAGAAATAAAGAAAGAAATTAAAAACTTTTTAGAATTTAATGAAAATGAAGGTACAACATACCCAAACTTATGGGACACAATGAAAGCTGTGTTAAGAGGAAACTCATAGCGCTGAGTGCCTGCAGAAAGAAACAGGAAAGAGCATATGTCAGCAGCTTGACAGCACACCTAAAAGCTCTAGAACAAAAAGAAGCAAATACACCCAGGAGGAGTAGAAGGCAGGAAATAATCAAACTCAGAGCTGAAATCAACCAAGTAGAAACAAAAAGGACCATAGAAAGAATCAACAGAACCAAAAGTTGGTTCTTTGAGAAAATCAACAAGATAGATAAAACCCTAGCCAGACTAACGAGAGGACACAGAGAGTGTGTCCAAATTAACAAAATCAGAAATGAAAAGGGAGACATAACTACAGATTCAGAGGAAATTCAAAAAATCATTAGATCTTACTATAAAAGCCTATATTCAACAAAACTTGAAAATCTACAGGAAATGGACAATTTCCTAGACAGATACCAGGTACCAAGTTAAATCAGGAACAGATAAACCAGTTAAACAACCCCATAACTCCTAAGGAAATAGAAGCAGTCATTAAAGGTCTCCCAACCAAAAAGAGCCCAGGTCCAGACGGGTTTAGTGCAGAATTTATCAGACCTTCATAGAAGACCTCATACCAATATTATCCAAACTATTCCACAAAATTGAAACAGATGGAGCACTACCAATTCCTTCTATGAAGCCACAATTACTCTTATACCTAAACCACACAAAGACCAACAAAGAAAGAGAACTTCAGACCAATTTCCCTTATGAACATTGGATTTAAAAAATACTCAACAAAATTCTGGCAAACCGAATCCAAGAGCACATCAAAACAATCATCCACCATGATCAAGTAGGTTTCATCCCAGGCATGCAGGGATGGTTTAATACATGGAAAACCATCAACGTGATCCATTATATAAACAAACTGAAAGAACAAAACCACATGATCATTTCATTAGATGCTGAGAAAGCATTTGACAAAATTCAACACCCCTTCATGATAAAAGTCCTGGAAAGAATAGGATTCCAAGGCCCATACCTAAACATAGTAAAAGCCATATAAAGCAAACCAGTGGCTAACATTAAACTAAATGGAGAGAAACTTGAAGCAATCCCACTAAAATCAGGGACTAGACAAGGCTGCCCACTCTCTCCCTACTTATTCAATATAGTTCTTGAAGTTCTAGCCAGAGCAATCAGACAACAAAAGGAGATCAAGGGGATACAGATCGGAAAAGAAGAAGTCAAAATATCACTATTTGCAGATGATATGATAGTATATTTAAGTGATGCCAAAAGTTCCACCAGAGAACTACTAAAGCTGATAAACAACTTCAGCAAAGTGGCTGGGTATAAAATTAACTCAAATAAATCAGTAGCCTTCCTCTACACAAAAGAGAAACAAGCCGAGAAAGAAATTAGGGAAACGACACCCTTCATAATAGACCCAAATAATATAAAATACCTCGGTGTGACTTTAACCAAACAAGTAAAAGATCTGTACAATAAGAACTTCAAGACACTGAAGAAAGAAATTGAAGAAGACCTCAGAAGGTGGAAAGATCTCCCATGCTCATGGATTGGCAGGATTAATATAGTAAAAATGGCCATTTTACCAAAAAGCGATCTACAGATTCAATGCAATCCCCATCAAAAATACCAATCCAATTCTTCAAAGAGTTAGACAGAACAATTTGCAAATTCATCTGGAATAACAAAAAACCCAGGATAGCTAAAACTATCCTCAACAATAAAAAGGACTTCAGGGGAATCACTATCCCTGAACTCAAGCAGTATTACAGAGCAATAGTGATAAAAACTGCATGGTATTGGTACAGAGACAGACAGATAGACCAATGGAACAGAATTGAAGACCCAGAAATGAATCCACACACCTATGGTCACTTGATTTTTGACAAAGGAGCCAAATCCATCCAATGGAAAAAAGATAGCATTTTCAGCAAATGGTGCTGGTTCAACTGGAGGTCAACATGTAGAAGAATGCAGATCGATCCATGCTTATCACCCTGTACAAAGCTTAAGTCCAAGTGGATCAAGGACCTCCACATCAAACCAGACACACTCAAACTAATAGAAGAAAAACTAGGAAGCATCTGGAACACATGGGCACTGGAAAAATTTCCTGAACAAAACACCAATGGCTTATGCTCTAAGATCAAGAATCGAACAAATGGGATCTCATAAAACTGCAAAGCTTCTGTAAGGCAAAGGACACTGTGGTTGGGACAAAACGGCAACCAACAGATTGGGGAAAAGATCTTTACCAATCCTACAACAGATAGAGGGCTTATATCCAAAATATACAAAAGAACTGAAGAAGTTAGACAGCAAGGAGACAAATAACTCTATTAAAAAATGGGGTTCAGAGCTAAACAGAGAATTCACAGCTGAGGAATGCCGAATGGCTGAGAAACACCTAAAGAAATGTTCAATATGTTTTAGTCATAAGGGAAATGCAAATCAAAACAACCCTGAGATTTCACCTCACACCAGTGAGAATGGCTAAGATCAAAAACTCAGGTGACAGCAAATGCTGGCGAGGATGTGGAGAAAGGGGGAACACTCCTCCATTGTTGGTGGGGTTGCAGACTGCTACAACCATTCTGAAATCAGTCTGGAGGTTCCTCAGAAAATTGGACATTGAACTGCCTGAGGATCCAGCTATACCTCCCAAGCATATACCCAAAAGATGCCCCAACATATAAAAAGACACGTGCTCCACTATGTTCATCGCAGCCTTATTTATAATAGCCAGAAGCTGGAAAGAACCCAGATGCCCTTCAACAGAGGAATGGATACAGAAAATGTGGTACATCTACACAATGGAATATTACTCAGCTATCAAAAACAATGACTTTATGAAATTGTGAGGGCAAATGGTTGGAACTGGAAAATAACATCCTGAGTGAGCTAACCCAATCACAGAAAGACATACATGGTATGTACTCATTGATAAGTGGCTATTAGCCCAAATGCTTGAGTTACCCTAGATGCCTAGAACAAATGAAACTCAAGACGGATGATCACAATGTGAGTGCAGATCGCTCATGAGAGACACAGCCAGAATACAGCAAATACAGAGGCGTATGCCAGCAGGAAACCACTGAACTGAGAACGGGACCCCTGTTGAAGGAATCAGAGAAAGAACTGGAAGAGCTTGAAGGAGCTCGAGACCCCATATGTACAGCAATGCCAACCAACCAGAGCTTCCAGGACTAAGCCACTACCCAAAGACTATACATGGACTGACCCTGGACTCTGACCTCGAGGGTTGCAATGAATATCCTAGTAAGAGCACCAGTGGAAGGGAAGCCCTGGGTCCTGCTAAGACTGAACCCCTAGTGAACTAGACTGTTGGGGAGAGGGCAGCAAAGGGGAGGGTTGGGAGGGGGAACACCCATAAGGAAGGGGAGGGGGGGGGGATGTTTGCCCGAAACAGGGAAAGGAATAACATTCAAAATGTATATAAGAAATACTCAAGTTAATAAAAAAAAAAAAAATGGTTTTAATCAAAAGAAAACTATAGTTCGAGGTTGGTGCTGCTGTTACTTAGTTTTGGTTGGTTGTTTTTGGTGAAGAAAGTTTTTCTCTTTGTTTTTGTTTTGAGATAAGGTATGACGTAGCCCAGGCAGGACATGAAATCATAATCCTCCTTCTTCAGCCTCCCAAGTGATGGGATGGCAGGGCCAACCAGACCAACTTTGTAACTTTTACTTTGGACCAGTAGGAGGAGAGTGTGGCCTACTTGCTTATCTCAGAAAGAAAGCTAGAGAAAGATACGCTGGAAGGAAGATGCTAAATTGTAGAATGTGAAATGGCTGGGAAAGATGTAAACCAGTCACCAGACTAATGAAGATAATGTTCCAGAACAATCTGGCTGCAGATCAGTATCTAAGACCTTTGTAGACCCTGTGATTAAAGCCACAATAGACAAACTTTCTATATATGAGGAGAGAACTCCAAAGGGTACTTGTAGTTACTCTACAATTAAGGAAGTAGTTAGAAATCTCTGAGCATGACTTATCAGTACCAAAATAGTGTGTGTGTGGTAGGAGAGGGTCCACTGGGTTACTGAGGTACACAAAAACAGAAATTTTATTTTGCTTTAGAAAATTCCAGTTATCTTCTCCACCACTGATAATCAATTTACACAAAAACATTTAATGGCAATTTTGATCCTTCATCTCTGTTCATTATATTTATGTGTCTGAGAAGTGTTTTAGCTAAAGGGAGTAAGAATCCTATACTCTCTTTTATGTTTGAAAATTTTATGTTTTGATCAAATCTACCCTTATTCTCTCCCTTCAATTCCTCCAGTATCCCCCGATTCTACAGTATTTCCCTCCTCTCATGAAACATGTGCTTTTTTCTTAAACCCGCTGAGTCTACTTAGGACTGCCAGTATGCACCCAGATGTAGAGAAATCTACTCGAACATGGGTAGCCTTTCAGAGGCTGCATTCCTGAAAAACAAACAAACAAACTAATGCTCCCTGCCTCAGTAGCCATCAACTACCAATTGCTTCTCAATTAAGAGTGAGATCTGATGAGCTCTTGCACATTCATACAGGAACTCTGGCTGGCTTGATCTTGTGCAGATCTTGTGCGTGTAGACATAACTGCTGTGAGTTTATGTGTGCGGGAGTTGTCACATCAAGAAAACACTGTTCCAAAGCCAGCACCAGGTCCTCTCTGTTCTTGCTGTCTTTCTTCCCATTCCTCTGTGATGATCCCATTTGAAGTACTAAACAAATTATAGTCAGTAGGTGAGCTCACAGGTCACCAGGGAAACCAGGAATGTTAATCACACAGGGTTATCTCCTCAAAGGAGGAAATGAATACCTGTTTTCCACCCAGAAAGCTGGGTGTGCAAGTTGCTAATGACCTTTATCTTTAGAACCAGACCTCACCCAAATAGCACAGAATGTTTTTCCCAGACTCTTCCTCCTTAGACCTTTAGCATTAGCTTTGTTTCTCAGTCAATAGAACAGGCGTTTAGGGGAGATGTAGTCGACTCTCGACCCCTGAGATCACCAGTCAATGTAGGTACCTCGAATGGGTGTCAGGGACAAGAGAAGAATGGAGTCAAGGCAAAGTTCTGATCAAGGCTCAACTTTATTGCAAAGCAGCAGGCTTATAAAGGCAAAAACCATAAGCCCAGCCCCTAGATGTGACTGATGATGTAAATCACCTCATGTTGGCCGCCAATGGCATAGATGTCCATTTCTCCACACAAGTCTCTCTTATCAGTCCAAAAGCAGAACTCCCAACTCAGGCGGGGAAATTCCACCACATGCTGTGATGGCAAAAACAGCAGATGCGGCAACACCTGCTATGCAGGTCAGGGCATAAGATGTCGCATGATGTCACATGTATTATAACCCGCTGACCTCTATGTTATCTTGGTCAGAGACTGCACCAGATTCTACATTCTCCCTTAAGCTATAGAACCCATCTTCATGGTAGAGGTCATATGTACCTTGAGTTGAATTTTAATGTAATTATGCTTCATTATGCACTGGAGATTGTATTATTCTAAGAATCTTCCCTCAAATTGCACTGCCTTTAAATATGCTTAGAATAAACCACCTTGTGTCAGACTCCAGAAGTTTTTGATCCCACACCAGCTAAGTTGTGCTGAACTGAGTTTTCTTTCTTCTCCTGGATCCTTTCCCTGCTGGCAGAAGAGCATTCAGGGACCCTCCCACCACCATCTCCTACCTACCCCGCCCCTGTGCATATATGCACACAAATCATCTTAAACTCCATGCATAGAATTTCTCATAGTAGCTATGAAGAATGCATGAGTCTTGGCTCCACCTTACTTAGATTTTTTTTAGACCAGAAATCTAGAAATATGCAAGTAAAAATCTATTCACTTTGTAAACTCCAAGGATCATTGTCCTATACTGTAAAAGTTTTTCTCTGTGATTCCTTAATAAGATAATGGTAAGCAAAATTTGTGGACGGTTGCTGGATGTGCTGTAAAATTCACACATAAATGACCACAACCTTCCCATTCTTTCTGTTGATTAAATCTGTGCTCTGACCACCACCATCACCAGTATCTCTCTGCACCATCACCACCACCGCTACCTCATAGAACACCAGCAGTTTTCTCCCAGAAATGGATATCCTTGTCCTCCTCCTGAACTTCGAAGAGAGCCATCTCTTTGTAATTCCACAGAACCTGGCCTGTTCCAAGATCCCAAAGCACACTGATCTCTTCCTGTTGAAATCCTGCTGAATTACTCAGACAGCTCTGTGTGTTACAATAAACAGCCACATATATTACATGGCATCAGATTTGTGAAATCAGTTGCTGATTAAGAATAAATACTGTCTTCCAGCTGCTCAGAGAGGTCAAACACTTGAAAATGATTGCAGAATGAAAATAAGTCCAATCTGTTCTGGTCTCTGAAATGCCAATAGAGATGGCTATGCATGCACATCTAAGACATGTTTCTCCTACAAATTACAGGGTAAGGTGGGAGCAGGATAGCATGAATAGAAATCTATATTCCAGGAGAGCTAAGACCATACTGTCAAGTTGAACCTTTGCAGGTTGCTCCCTGCTTCTGATACCTGACTGTAGCTCCATTTCTAAGAGATTTCTAGTGACAGGGCCCTTCTCTAGGCTTGTGATTTTGAGAACTCACTTGTTTATAACACTGGGGTGGGAGGTGCAGCGCCCATTAATACACTGTGTTCACCTTCCCAAGAGCACTTTGCCTCTTCTCTGCAGACAATGGGTCAAGGATCCACACATGCTTTCCAAAAAAGCATTAAAGGCCTACGGTTAAAATGCCTTTGCTTCAATAACCTCATGCCAGCTCCAGTGGCTCTCCCACCTGCTTCCATGTCCACCTCCTCCTCCGTGGACCTGGACAGCAGCTGAATCAGAATGACCACTGCTGCTTAAAAGGAAGCAGAGAAAACAGTTCTCTGGAAAAAAGGAAGGAAGGGAGGAAGGAAGGAAGGAAGGAAGGAAGGAAGGAAGGAAGGAAGGAAGGAAAGGAAAGGAAAAGAAAATAAATAACTTCAACATCTCTATATTGGTGTCATAAGGGTGAGTTTTCTATTTCTGCTGCAGTTGAATTTCGTAGCAGGTTATTGATTTTGTTTCCATCTGAATATTGGTTATTCCCTATACAACCATGTTAAAGAACATCCTGAATTCCTAACATACTTCGGTCCAAACATTAATCACAGTGGAGAAGTGTTGCTAACCCCAGAGCACTATGTATCTCTCCAAGCTCCATCACTCCCTGAAACACTAAAGACCATTTTTCTTTTTCTTTCCTTTTTCCTTCCTTCCTATCTTCCTTTGCTTCTTTGTTGTTACTTTTGTTTTCCAAAGGAAATAATCGATAGGTATGCAACATTTTCTCATTGCTCATAAGATAATGCTAGCTCATGCCTCCACAGTCTCTGGCTTTCATTCATACCGTTAATGTAGAAGTCCCTGTATTTAAAAACAAGTCCTTTTCCACACAGGCTCTGCTGTCTGAGGACTTCAGGAGGATCTGTTAAGGAAAGCAGTTTCAATCTCAAGAGAACTTTTGTAGGTCAGGTGAGAAAAGGTAGATTGCTTATCTCATGCCTTTGATAATTCCTTTCCCCCTCATGCCTAACTAAACCTAATTGAAATAGTTTGTTGAAGTCTCTGATGGCTCTAAGATCTCAAAAACAGAATTTAGGGAGGTGGGGAGAGGTTCATCCTCTGATTATTGTAAAGTATATTAAACTCATCACTTTAGTACATTCCTTTTCAGTTCAAACCAGATATTGATAAATGGTTCCAATACACAATGTTTGGAGAGTTATAAATACCGTAAAAAGCTCCTAACCCAAAACATAGAGAAAATCCAGGACACATTGAGAAGATCAAACCTAAGGATAATAGGTACAGAAGAGAGTGAAGACTCCCAACTTAAAGAGCCAGTAAATATATTCAACAAAATCATAGAAGAAAACTTCCCTAACCTAAAGAAAGAGATGCCCGTAAGCATAGAAGAAGCCTACAGAACTCCAAACAGATTGGACCAGAAGAGAAATTCCTCCCCTCACATAATAGTCAAAACACCAAATGCACGAAACAAAGAAAGAATATTAAAAGCAGTAAGGGAAAAAAGTCAAGTAACATATAAAGGCAGACCTACCAGAATTCCACCAGACTTCTCATCAGAGACTGTGAAAGCCAGAAGATCCTAGGCAGATGTCATACAGACCCAAAGAGAACAAAAATTCCAGCCCAGGCTACTATACCCAGAAAAACTCTCAATTAACATTGAGGGAAAAACCAAGATATTCCATGACAAAACCAAATTTATACAATATCTTTCTACAAATCCAGCCCTACGAAGGATAATAGATGAAAAATTCCAACCCAAGGAGGGAAACTACACCCTAGAAAAAGCAAGAAAGTAATCTCCTTGCAACTAAACCAAAAAAAGAGAGACACAAACATAATTCCAAATAACAATAACAGGAAGCAACAATCACTATTCCTTAATATCTCTCAACATCAATGGACTCAATTCTCCAATAAAAAGACATAGACTAACAGACTGGATACATAAAAAGGACCCAGCATTTTGCCGCATACAGGAAACACACCTCAGAGACAAATATAGATAGACACTACCTCGGAGTAAAAGGCTGGAAAACAACTTTCCAAGAAAATGGTCCTAATAAACAAGCTGGAGTAGCCATTCTAATATTGAATAAAATTGACCTTCAACCAAAAGTTATCAAGAAAAGATAAGGAAGGACACTTCACATTCATCAAAGGAAAGATCCACCAAGATGAACTCTCAATCCTAAATATCTATGCTCCAAATACAAGGGCACGTACATACCTAAAAGAAACATTACTAAAGCTCAAATCACACATTGTACCTCACACAATAATAGTAGGAGATTTCAACACCCCACTCTTATCAATGGACAGATCATGGAAACAGAAACTAAACAGAGACATAGAGAAACTAACAAAAGTTATGACCCAAAGGATTTAACAGATATTTATACAACATTTCATTGTAAAACTAAAGAATATACCTTCTTCTCAGCATTGCACGGTACCTTCTCCAAAATTGACCACATAATCAGTCACAAAACAGGCCTCAACAGACACAAGATCATAGAAATAATCCCTCCCATCCTATCAGATCACCATGAACTAAGACTGGTCTTCAATAACAACAAAAACGACAGAAAGCCCCCATACACATAGAAGTTGAACAACACTCTGCTCAATAATAAATTGGTCAAGGGAGAAATAAAGAAAGAAGTTAAAGACTTTTTTAGAATTAAAGAAAATGAAGGCACAACATAACTAAATGTATAGGACACAATGAAAACAGTGCTAAGAGGAAAACTCCTAGATCCAAAAAGAAACTGGGGAGAGCATACACTAGCAGCTTGACAGCACACCTAAAAGCTCTAGAACAAAAAGAAGCAAATACACCCAAGAGAAGTAGAAGTCAGGAAATAATCAAACTCAGCGCTGAAATCAACCAAGTAGAAACAAAAATAAACAAATATTCAATAAAACCAGGAACTGGTTCTTTGAGAAAGTCAACAAGATAGATAAATGCTTAACCAGACTAACCAAAGGGCACAGAAAAAGTATCCAAATTAACAAAATCAGAAATGAAAAGGGAGACATAACAACAGAATTTGAGAAAATTAAAAAAAATCATCAGATCCTACTACAAAAGTCTATATTCAAACAAAACTGGAAAATCTGAATGAAATGGACAATTGTCTAGACAGATATGAGATACCAAAGTTAAATCAGGAACAGATAAACCATCTAAACAGTCCTATAACTTCTAAAGAAATAAAAGGAATTATTAAAAGTCTCCCAACCAAAGAGAACCCAGGACCAAATGGGTTTAATGCAAAATTCTATCTGATTTTCAAAGAAGACATCATACCAAACTGTCCAAACTATTCCACAAAATAGAAACAGAAGGAGCACTACCAAATTCCTTCTATGAAGCCACAATTATACTTATACCCAAACCACACAAAGATCCAGCAAAGAAAGAGAAATTCAGACCAATTTCCCTTTTGAATATTGATGCAAAAATATCAATAAAATTCTCACAAACTGAATCCAAAAAAACATCAAAATGATCATCTATCATGATCAAGTAGGTTTCATCTCAGGGATGGTTCAATATATGAAAATCCATTAACGTAATCCACTATATAAACAAACTGAAAGAAAAAAACCATATGATCATATTATTAGATGCTGAGAAAGAATTTGACAAAATTCTACACCCCTTCATGATAAAACCCCTGGAAAGATCAGAAATTCAAGGACCATACCTAAATAGAGTTAAAGCTATAAACAGCAAACCAGTAGCTAACATTAAACTAAATGGAGAGAAACTTGAAGCAATCCCACTAAAATCAGGGACTAGACAAGGCTGCCCACTCTCTCCCTACTTATTCAAAATAGTTCTTGAAGTCCTAACCAGAGCAATCAGACAACAAAAGGAGATCAAAGGAATACAGATTGGAAAGGAAGAAGTCAAAATATCACTATTTGCAGATGATATGACTATATATTTAAGTGGCCCCAAAAGTCCCACCAGAGAACTACTAAACCTGATAAATAACTTCAGCAAAATGACTGGGTATAAAATTAATTCAAACAAATCAGTAGCCTTCCTCTACTCAAAAGAGAAACAGGCCGAGAAAGAAATTAGGGAAATGACACCCTTCACAATAGTCCCAAATAATATAAAATACCTTGGCGTGACTCTAACCAAGCAAGTTAAAGATCTATATGACAAGAACTTCAAGTCTCTGAAGAAAGAAATAGAAGATCTCAGAAGATGGATGAAGCAAAGAAGTGCAGACCGACAGGAGCCGGATGTAGATCGATCCTGAGAGATACAGCCAGAATACAGCAAATACAGAGGCGAATGCCAGCAGCAAACCACTGAACTGAGAATAGGACCCCGTTGAAGGAATCAGAGAAAGAACTGGAAGAGCTTGAAGGGGCTCGAGACCCCATATGTACAACAATGCCAAGCAACCAGAGCTTCCAGGGACTAAGCCACTACCTAAAGACTATACATGGACTGACCCTGGACTCTGACCTCATAGGTAGCAATGAATATCCTAGTAAGAGCACCAGTGGAAGGGAAGCCCTGGGTCCTGCTAGACTGAACCCCAGTGAACTAGACTGTTGGGGGAGGGCGGCAATGGGGGAGGGATGGGAGGAACACCCATACGGAAGGGAGGGGAGGGGATGTTGCCGGAAACCGGAAAGGAATAACACTCGAAATGTATATAAGAAATACTCAAGTTAATAAAAAAAAAAAAAAAAAAAAAAAAAGCAGGTGCAAAGGATCTCAAGTCATCAGCAATTCAAAGACCACACACTTGGAAACTATTCTGTAAAGTGGAAACAGCCAAATTTCATTCTCCAAGGGAAAAATATTTTTGATTCACCAAGGGAAAATGGAAGACTGACAAGCCAGCTAACAGGTAAGCTGAGATTTTAAGAAACAACTCAAATTACCTTCAGCTACAAGGGATATAAGGTTGAAAGTCACAATTGAGTTTCTGGAAACGGGAAATTTTTACCAATTTCTCAATGTTTGAGGGTCACTTACTTGGTAAAGCATTAAGAAAGGAGCAGAATAAAGAATTGGGTACAGACTTCAGACTATAAATACAAAGAGATTTGTCTGACCTGTCAAAGTTTAATAAGGTGACAATAATTTGCCAGTCTCATATCAAAAATCAAACAGACCTTTTCATTCAGTGCTAAGATAAACAATTTTATGGTGAGATAAAAAAAATATTTCTGAAGTCTTCGAGAACATTGGATTAGTAAGAAGAAAATTCTCACTAAAACTTCTTATGCAGGGGTTGGGGATTTAGCTCAGTGGTAGAGCTCTTGCCTAGCAAGCGCAAGGCCCTGGGTTCGGTCCCCAGCTCCAAAAAAAAAAAAAAAAAAAAAACCAACTTCTTATGCTGAAAACCCTGTTTCACAGATCTCATTGAAATGCCAGAGAAACAGCTCAGCAATAAAGTGATTAGTAGTAGTAGCAGCAGCAGTAGTAGTAAATCTATAATGCTCACTACTCCCTAAATGAGCTTGCAAATGCGACGTCTGCTGAGTTTATAATGCCCTTATGAGATGTCTTCTATATCTTGCAGTATACACACAGAAAAAGTAAGATACAGAGGTATTGTGTAATTTAAACAACCTCCACAGCCTAGTTAGAGTAGAACTCAGATTTAGATGGTGTGATTCTAGGAATTGTGCTTTTAACCCAAAAGTGAGAAAGTAGCAATGGGGTAATACTCCATTACCCCATGGGTGTTCAGCTGTGTTATCAGGAATAAGAAGTGTTGAAGACCTGAGAAATGGAGGATAAATTTATTGGAGATTTGCACTCCTTCTTAGGCTACACTGGCCAAAGAAGAACAGGATGAATACCGTGGTCTTGAGGATCGAGTGCAACATCAATTAAAGCCTGTGGTAGCATGATTCACCAGTGACAGGAGAAGTAGGATTTTTATGGATTGACTACCAGACACCAATCTCCCATTCATAGCATCGCAGATAAAATACAGTCTAAGATGTGAACAACTACTTAGGCTCCTGAGGAAGTGGAGGCCAATAGAGTTTTGTTAAAAGATTCTTGAAGAGATACTACCTGACCGCCTACATGCTCTGCTTGTTAATCCTTTTCTAAATTAAATTTTAATTGATGCTTAAAACACAAGGACTTTAACATAAATGAAAAAATATTATTGCAATGCGTGCATAATGTTTAAATCAGGTTAAACATCTATACCTTTCCAAACATTTGTCACCCCTTTATGATTAAAACTTTATAAAATCCTTCCTTCGAGCTTGTCACCCCCTCATCAGAAGCACACCAGAACTACTTTCTTCTCTAACTGAAACTTAATACCCATTGGTTACCTCCCTACCCACCACCGTCTTTCCACACCATTATTCCTACTCTCTGGTTACCATCATTCTTCTTTTATGTCTGTGAGACCAGTTCTTTCTGGCCCCGCATCTGAGTGGCAGATGCGGTACTTATCTTCTGTGCTAGGCTGACTGTAATAAACTCCTAATTGTCACAAATGAGAGAATATCAGTCTTTTTACGACTGAATAGCATTCTTTTGTGAGCATACTAGATTCTCTTTTTCTGTTTATCAGTGGATGGAGATTTTGATTGGTTCCAGTTTGTGGCATTATGAATACTGTTTCAATAAATATACCAGCACACTATCTCTGTAGAATGTTGATTTCATTTCCAATAGATATAAACCAAAAGATAGGATAGCTAATTCATAATGTAGTTCTAATTTTCCACATTGTTTTCCATAATTCTGTATTAAATTATATTCTTACCAGCAGTGAACAAATGTTCTCTTATGTCTATATCCTGCCCAGTATTTACTGAGTTGAGTCTTTCTGATACCAGCCATTTTTACTAGAGTGAGTGATGTTACCTCAGAATTTTAATCCACATTTATATGATGATTAGTGGTATGAAACAATTTCTCGTGTACCTACAAAGCATGCCTAAGAAAATGCCTATTTAGATCTGCTACCCAATTTTTAATCAGATCATTTAAGGGGTTCTGCTATTCAGTTTTGGGGTTTCTTTATCTCTTCTAGATCTCAACCCCTTGTCAAACATATAATTTGAAAATACTTTTTCCACATTCTGTAGATTGTTTCTGGGCTCTGGTGATTTCCTTCACTGTGTAGAAAATCCGAAATAGATGTAGGTACTTTAGAAAGTGTCACACAGGTCCAGGTGGTGTCACATAGAGCGGTGGCAAGTGTGAGGATAACCTCAAATAAAGGCTAAAATTGCTCTCATTTTCCTGAACTAAACAAATCCAAAATCCTCAAGTAAAGAAAAGACAAGCCTCCCCTCTGTGAAAAGTGTGTACTACTGGACATCATTCTGTGAAGGTGAAAACTGGAGTATCTGACGGGGAGGAGCCCTCTGCCTCCTTTTCCAGGAACATCTGTAGAACTGTGCCTTGAGCTTGCATACAGTATTGATTTGTAAAGATAATAAATAATTAACTTTTTCTATCAAGAAATGGACATGAACTGTGTCATATGGGGGTAGATGTGGGTGAGTTCACATGTGTATGCAGGTGTGCAGCATATGTGTATAAAGGCTAGGAATGAGTTTCAAAGATGTTTATTCAATTCCACTCCATCTTGCATTTTGGAATAAAGTATCCCACAGGACCTGGTGTTCCTCACTTTAGCCAGACTAAGTGAGGAGTGCGTGCCAGGGATCCATCTGTCTCCCCCTGCACAGTGCTTGGATGGCATTGACTGAGCCATCTCCCTAGCCTCTATGTGAATTTCTTATGTCTCATGTTTAAAATAATTATTATTTATTCACTGTAGATTTATGGATTATTTTCAGCTAAAAAGGACTTCTTTGACTTCACCTGTATTCCATGGATTTCTAAGTAACCAAGGAACTCAGCCAGTTAGTGGGAGAGCGAGTAAGAGAGACATTCTCAAACCTCACTCTAACAATGTCAATATACTTCATTCTTCACAGAAATTTCTATAAGATTAAAAGTGTCTGGCTTACAGCAATGCCAACCAAACAGAGCTTCCAGGGACTAAGCCACTACCCAAAGACTATATATGGACTGACCCTGGACTCTGACCTCATAGGTAGCAATGAATATCCTAGTAAGAGCACCAGTGGAAGGGGAAGCCCTGGGTCCTGCTAAGACTGAACCCCCAGTGAACTAGACTGTTGGGGAGAGGGAAGCAAGGGGGGAGGGTTGGGAGGGGAACACCCATAAGGAAGGGGAGGAGGGGATGTTTGCCCGAAACCGGAAAGGAATAACACAATTAAAATGTATATAAGAAATACTCTGTTAATTATAATAAAAAAAAATATATAAAAAAATAAAATAAAATAAAAGTGTCTGGCTACAGTTCTCAGATGTGTTAGGCAATCGCTGTCCTTTTGTATGACTGCTTTGTACCGGTGGATGCAGTTGTCCTGTGGAAGTAATTCCCACTTCCCATCCGTGTCCTCTGCAGTCTCTCCTGCTTTCAGAAAGCATTGTAGAACACATGAGATATTCACTTATAACCCATTTTTTAAAGAGCGCGCACACTGTGATACGTAACATAAAGGAATGGCTGTTTGCTGATCCTCTTCCTTTAGGCCCAGAGAGACCACGTTTTAGATGAGCATTCAATCAGTCGAGAATATTTTCAAGGTCTCTTTGCACGTAAGTGTGACAATGTGATGGAGAACTGGACTTTAGGAGTGGGGAAGTAGCAAGGGGCACACTGTCTTGGTTTTCTTTCTTCTTGCTCTAACAAAATACCCTGACAAAACAACTTAGGAAAGAAATCTCTCAATTACAGGTCTCAGAGGTCAGGAACTTAGAGAAGCTAGTCACATCTACACTCAAGAGTAGAGAGAGAATGAAATGAATGCATGCATGCTTTCTTTTTTCTTTCACAATACAAGTAATGTTTAATTTACAAAATAAAAATGTGAATCTAGATGTATATTTGTTAACATCACTCTTCTATAAATCATAAAATATTATGGAATTTCTATATATATTCCTCATTATTTTGTTGCAAAATCTGTAGAAAGGAATTTTATACATTTTATTTTATTTTTTTCTCCATCTTTATTAAATTGGGTATTTTTTATTTACATTTCAATTGTTATTCCCTTTCCCTGTTTCCAGGCAAACATCCCCCTAACCGTTCCCCCTCCCCTTCTATATGGCTGTTCCCCTACCCATACTCCTCCCATTACCGCCCTCCCCGCAACAATCCCATTCACTGGGGTTCAATCTTGGCAGGACCCAGGGCTTCCCCTTCCACTGGTGCTCTTACTAGGCTGTTCATTGCTACCTGTGCAGTTGGAGCCCAGGGTCAGTCCATGTACAGTCTTTGGGTAGTGGCTTAGTCCCTGGAAGCTCTGGTTGCTTGGCATTCTTGTTCATATGGGGTCTCAAGCCCCTTCAAGCTCTTCCAGTCCTTTCTCTGATTCCTTCAATGGGGGTCCCATTCTCATTTCAGTGGTTTGCTGCTGGCATTCACCTATGTATTTGCCGTATTCTGGCTGTATCTCTCAGGAGAGATCTACATCCGGTTCCTGTCAGCCTGCATGCATGCTTTCTAATAACTATTTTCTCCTTCTTTAAGCAGTCCAGGACTTGAACCTAGAGAATGACACCATCCACTTTTAGGTGGAGTCTTCCCATATCAATTAACATAAGCAAGAGAACTCCCCTTCCCCAAAATGCCCTCGGACCTTCCTATTCTGAACAATTCCTCACTGAATCTCTCTTCCCAGGTGATTCTAGATTATGTCAAATTGACAAAACTAACTCCATAAGTAACCTCCATTGTCTTCTGCTATTGTCCCAGGAAAGGGAGCTATCTGGTTGACCTCCAAACAGAGAAGTTGGAGAAGAAAGGAAGCACAAAGGCAGAAAACTTGATTCTTTTTCATGACACAGTAGAGTAGCATTTCAGCTTTATGATGTCTCTTCTGTATTTCTCAAATTCAAAAGCCAAAGAAGTTGCCATATTGTTTAAGTTATCATAGTTGATGTTTCTTCCTTGTCTTATTACATGGTATAGTATATGTGAAGATTCAGCGATTAACAGTTTTTAATGATGTGATGGAAATACAGGAGACAGAAGTACTAACATAATGTTTGAGGAATTGTTTTATAGAAAATTAAATGAGAACTACATCACTTGTAGGATACTTGTCTGGTAGAGTGTCTTCATCTTTGTTTTTTATCTGTAATGACTAGTTCTTGAACTACAATTAGAAAGGCACTTATATCATGATAAGGTGTATTTTATCCACTCATTCCCAAATATAAATGTTCTAAATATGCTTGAATCCAAAATTGAAAAAGCAAATTATACTTCTCCGTGCCAATGGTTTTCAGCTTCCCTAAGAACAGTGAAATGATTTACTCAGTCTGTTTATTGGAATAGTTTTCCCTTCTCATAGCTGCCTTCAGAGAAACTAATTCAGGCATCTCTGGCATATTATCTGACTGTTCTAGAGAGATAGCGAATAGCTCTGCACTAAGAGTGTTTTTGATAAACAAGACAGATGATAGAAAACATGACCCAATAGGGAAGCTGATGGTGAGGTTCTGTCCCACTTGGGTTTCTGTTGTTGTAATAAATGCCATGAGCAAAAGCCACTGAAAGAGGACAGGGTTCATTTGGTTTACATGAAATCTCTGTCCATCATGAAGGAAGTCAGGTCAGGAACTCAAGGCAAGAAACTGTGAGGAGAGGCCATGGAAGAATGCTGCTTGTTACTTCCTTGTTCGTCATGTCTTGTTCTACAGGTTTCCTAATGCTATAGAGGTCCACCCTCCCATAGTGTTAGATTCTGTCAAATTGACAATTCATACTAACTTTCATAAGTACCTTGATAAATTGCCCCCTCTATTAATTAGGAACCAAGAAAGTGCACACACAGACTTGCATACAAGCAAACTAATGGAGACTTTTCTCAGTTGATGTTCCTCTTCAGGTTCTTACAAAAGCTATTTGTCATAAAATGCATTCTGAATCACATGGATTAAGGAGGGCACTAAAGCAGGATTTCTCAGCATTTGTACTTTTTCTTCTGTTCTAGTTTGTTTTCTGTTTCTGTGGTAAAACATTCTGACAAAAAGAAAATTGAGGAACAAAATGTTTATTTTAGCTTACACATCTAAGACTCCATCATAATATTACATCTCTCTCCAAACTTGAGAAATAAATGAAATGAAATTCTATGATTCTACCCAGTGAAATCACAGAACTCTGGGAATCCCCTGTACTTGTAGAGACTGTGTCTCTGATAATAGGATATGATGGGGATTTTTACAAAGAATTTGAATAACATAGTAGCTGTTTCATAGAACATGAAGGTACAGAATGACTTTTTAAAAATTATTATTTGTACATTTTTTAATATTCAGATGAAACTCTATAATCTTTATAAACCAGAAGAGAGATGTGATGATCCCTTTGTTTCTTCCCTCCTACCTGTCTTTTCTTTGTTTCCTTTTTAAATGCACTTTGTTCATTTTCGTACATTTCAATTAAAAGAAATTGCATCACAATTTCTTCTTCCCTGTCCTCCCTTCAGTTCCCCCCCAAGTCCCCTCCCTCCAGTTCCTATGCGCCTCTGCTCTCAGACTGATAGCCTCTTTTTCTTTACTATTGTTATATACACAAATATTCATGTATATTTGCATAAATGCATGTATATATCTGCATAAATATATAATACAACCCTCTGAGTCTGTTTTTGTTGTTTGTATGTATATGCCTACAGGAATAACCATTTTGTACTTGGTAACCAATTAGGTGTCTTATCCCTGGATGAGGCTAATTCTCCCTCTCTCAGCAGTCATTAGAAGCCTACAGTTCTTGGTTGTGGTGTGTGTCTTAGTTAGGGTTTTACTGCTATGAAGAGACACCATGACCAAGGCAACTCTTATAAAGGACAACATCTAATTGGGGCAGGCTTACAGGTTCAGAGATTCAGTCCATTATCACCAAGGCAGGAGCATGGCAGTGTCCAGGTAGATGTGAGGCTGGAGGAGCTGAGAGTTCTACATCTTCGTACAAAGGCAGACAGGGGAGGACTGGTTTCTAGGCAGCGAGGACAAGGATCTTAAAGCCCACACCCACAGTGACACACTTTCTCCAACAAGGTCACACCATCTGGGCCAAGCTTATTCAAACCACCACGGTGTCTCTTAGTTAAGGATTTCTATTCCTGTGATAGGTCATGATCACTTTCGGGGGAGGGGTTTTTAACTTTCAGTTTATAAATTCATTTTCCAAAGAAGTCAGGGAGGGAACTCAAGGAGGAACATGGATGTGATAACTGGAATAGAGGTCATGGAAGAGTGCTACTGACTGGCTTATTCTCCATGACTTGCTTAGCATACTGTTTTATATCACCTAGGACCATCATCCCATGATATAACCCACAATGGGCTGAGAACTCCCAAACCAATCACTAATTTAAAAACTGCACTACAGACTTGACTATAGGAAAGTCTTATGGGGGCATCTTTTCAATTGAGAATCCCTTTCCCAAATGACTCTAGCTTGTATCAAGTTAACATAAAACCAGCCAGCACAGAATACGGTCTCATGAGATTTTTCTCTACTTCCACAGTAGTACATTTAATGTCAATGCTGTTGATCTAGTCTTGTTTGTGTAGCCATTTCTATGAAAGACTGTTTCGTGGCAGACTTCTTGGTATTCTGACCCTTACAGTTTACTGCCCCTTCTTCCATGATGTCCCCTGGACCACAGACAAAGAAGCTGTGATTGATATATCCACTGAGACTGGAGTCCCAACAATCTATTGATCATTGCATTGTGTCCAGTGGTGGTTTTCTGTTTTGATCTCTAATTGCCTTAAAAGAATTTTCTTTGATGATAGCAATATTTATCTATGGGTATAAGGATAGGATTTAAAATGTAGTTAGAAATTATGCTAGTATAGTAAAATGGCAGCAAAGGACTCCATTCCAAAACTCATGACCTTAGTAGTCCCAGGAATGTGGCTAAGTTTCTAGTACCAGCCACCATTTTACTCTCTTGGGTAGACTCTAAGTCCAATTAGATACTGTTGTTCACCACGGATGAGTGCCTCTTATGCACTTTATAGTATCATGCTTTACTGGTCATTGTAGTTCACAATGTTTGTAGGAATAGTAACCACTTTCCCCTCTTAGCAGTTTGCATAGTGCCTTTCTAGTAACAGGGAAGCTAGAACACAGAAATGAGGCCTTCAAGTTGAGGCTTTAATGCTCAAATGCCAAGGATGCCCTATTATGGTAGTTGGATAGAATATAAATCCAAATCTAACAATTGAATTCAAATACCTTGTATTCCTCATAGTTGATGTTTCCTCAAGAAAAGAGCAGCCATTATATGCATTAGGTTGAAATAGACAGACAGACAGTCAGACAGATAGATAGGTGGATGGATAGATAGAATTCCAAATTTCACTAATAATAGCTTCAGTGAAATGTCTAGAGTTTAAATGAGACTTTGCACACTAATCTGGAACCTGAGAAAGAAGCTCCAATCACATGTCTTACCTTACAAAGAAAATATATTTCTTCTTTTTTAAATACCTAATATTGGACCAAGGGAGATGAGTCCATCAGTAAAGTGTCTTCTCCACAAGCATGAAACCCTGAGTTTGGATTCCCTAAGTTCATATAAAAGATGCCAGACAGGGCATGTCTGTACCCCAGTCTTAGAGAGACAGAGGGGAGGAGACAAGCGGATCCCTGAAGTTCATTGGCCAGACAACCTAACAAACAGACAAGCTTCCGGTTTAGTGAGATACAGTCTCAAAAAAATAAAAGTGGCAAGAAAAGATATCCAACCACAATTTGGGTCCTGCATAGGCATGAACACATATGTGAGCACCTACAAACACATATGTGCACATGCATAGACCACATACACACACACAGCATACACAAAAATTAAAAATGCCTGATGTTAATGATACAATGTTATAAATACTATTTAAAGTCTATAACATTCCTAATAGAATTTAAATTGTATACAGTACATGTGCACGTGTGACCCAGCTCAAAATAGACAGCATCCACCCAGCAGTCACATGTGAAAAGTAAGAGTATCTTAATATTTAAGCTCATGTGAGCACCACGATAATGGAACCTAAAGCTGCTCTAGATTATGGAAATCAACCCCAACCCTGTGAATGAGCTCCTCCTTCATATAGGGAAGAGGCAATATGCTTCACTCAAGACAGCAGATGCCAGAGGCCAAAATAGCTACATTCACAAGGGAGATCTCCCTGCGGAATCAGCAGATGGTGAAAGCTTCCCAGAAAATGCAGCTTTTTTTAAACACTGGGCCCTGAAAAAGAAAGTAAGATCTAGGTAATTGGAAAAGAAGGTTATAAGGTATTTCAGGTCATAGGAACTGTGTGGTAAAAGATGATCAGGAATGGGAAGGCAAGAGTATACAATGTACCTCCATTGAACGAGGTGTGCGGAAGGAGGAATTCAGGAGCAAAGTATAAGAACCACAATGACTTCCAGAGTGGTTGTACCAGTCTGCAATCCCACCAACAATGGAGGAGTGTTCCTCTTTCTCCTCATCCTCGCCAGCATCTGCTGTCACCTGAGTTTCTGATCTTAGCCATTCTGACTGGTGTGAGGTACAATCTCAGGGTTGTTTCAATTTGCATTTCTCCAATGACTAACGATGTTGAACATTTCTTTAGGTACTTCTCAGCCATTTGATATTCCTCAGCTGAGAATTCTTTGTTTATACCTCATTTTTTCAAAGGGTTATTTGATTCTCTGGAGTCTAACTTCTTGAGTTCTTTGTATATATTGGATATTAGCCCTTATTAGATGTAGGATTGGTAAAGATCTATAAGGAAAAACATTTTAACACTGTTAATGTTTAGCATTGCCAGCACAGGCGATCAAGACTGGATTCAGTTAGCATGTAGAAGTGTTCCTAAGTTCTGCAGATAATGAGCTTCCTCTATCAGAGTACAAGCATGAAAAGCTGCCGTTACCTTGTCCTGGGTATTCACTCTCTGTTTAGGGAATATTAAAGCAACTGTTCTTGGAAATACAATGCTCAGGGCTGGAGAGATGGCTCAGTCAATAAAGTGCTTGCTGCACTATCCTGAATATATGACTTTGATCCTTAGCATGCACACTACAAAAAGTCAGGAAGTGATGGGAGAGGAGAAATGACTCCGCAGTTAAGAGCACCTGCTGCTTCAGCAGAGGGACCAAGTTAGGTTCCCAGCACCCATATCAAGTGCCTTACAACCACCCATAACTCCAGCTCCAAGGGATCTGGTGCTCCCTTTTGGCCCCTGTATGTATCAGCACTCATATGTCTATACACAGACCGACAGACAGGCATACACAGAGATGCACACATTAAAAATAAAATATAATTTTTTTAAAAGCAAAGAGTGGCAGGACACATCTGTAATTCCAGCAGTGGATAAGTGGAAATAGGTTTTCAAGTTAGCCAATCTAGCTCCATTGGAAAGCACCAGGATCAGTAGGAGACAATGTCTCAAAAATTAATTCATTCATTCATTCGTAAAAATAAAGTCTGTCTGTCTGCATGTCTCTGTCTTGGAAAGGATTATCAGTGCTGTGATGAAACACCATAACAAAAAGCAAGTCAGAGAGGACTTACACTTCCACATCACTGTTCAGCACCAAAGGAAGTCAAGACAAGAACTCAAACAGGGAAAAAACCTGGAGGCTGGAGCTGATGCAGAAGTCGTGAAGGAGCACTGCTTACTGGCTTGCTCAGCCTGTTTCCTTGTAGAATCCAGAACCACCTGGCTAGGAATGGCCCTACTCACAATGGGCTGGGCTCTCTGCTATCAATCACTAGTTAAGAAAATGCCCTATAGTTTGCCTATAGCCTGATTCTATGAAGACACATTCTTAATTGAGGTTTCTCCTCTCAAGATGACTGTAACTTGTGTCAAATTGACATAAAACTATTCATCACACATGTCTGTCTGTCTGTCTGTCTGTCTGTCCTTGAACTACTTGTTTCCTAGGCATAGACTAAGTGTATCACATAGGTTTTCTCCCATAATCCTAAAACAGTCCTGTAATTATTGTCACCCTCATTGTGCAGATGAGGAAATGAGGCTTAAAGAAATTAATCGGCTTGCCCAAGTTCATGCTGTCAGTGAGTATAGAAACAGAGCCAAAAGCAGGTATTTCTGGAACTAAACTGCATGTTCTTAGACAGTTTTCCTGGTGTTGTTCTCATCAGTAATTAGTAGTTTCACGTTCCGAAGCCGCTGTTGGTCCTGGCTTTCCTTGTGCGTCCTATGCTGCCACCATCTGGTCGCTTTTGAGGAGTTCAGGCTTTTCTTCAGCAGTTATTCTCAGCCTCGATGGCATGCAATCCCTGAAGAGAGGGCTGAAATGTGTGTGGATTCCGTGTACATGACTTAAAAATCTCCAGTCTTTCAGTATATGCCCCCATTACGCTGATGTGATGTGTGAGGGCCACTGAGATCTGAATAAAAATTAATTCAGTGACTAAATTGTACTAGCGGAAGATGGATAAATCCAAAGCCAGCCAGCCACGGTGGGACAAGGCTGCTGAAGAGAGTAGAGAGAGCTTGACGCACATGAGGAAGAGACGCTAGATTTAGGACAGAAGAGCTAAGACGGAGAAACATACTCTAAGGCAGCATTTCTCAACCCGCTTAATGCTGAGAGCCTTTTATACAGTTCCCTATGCCGTGCTGATCCCCAACCATTATTTTGTTGCTTCCTCATAACTGTAATTTTGCTAGTTATGAATAGAATCGTAAATATCTAACATGCAGGATATCTGATATGCACATCCCCAAAGGGGTCATGACCCCCAAGTTGAGAACCACTGCCTAAGGTCACAGGGAAGATATTCAAAAGGGTCAGGAAGGAGCCAATAAGTATGCTTTTCTTAGTCATTCGCTTGCAGAAGGCTGACGACCATAACCTAATGAAAAATGAAACACCTTCACATGTGTAACCATGGGAATAGATCCTGTGCCAGTGCCTTGCTGACATCCGGTTTCTTCTGCCAGTCTTCACCTACCAAGCCCCAGGGTGTATGAAGCCTGGTTTTCCCTGTGTAGGAGGTAAAGGCAAGACAAAAGCATGTTTTATCTCTATGGCAAAGTGAGGTAACATCTGATGTAGAATGAGCAAAGATTGGCAATTGGAAGCTCTACACTGTGCTCTGACCTCTCTGCCCTCCCAGTGTTTGTAAGCCTTGAAGCCAGCCAAGCTGTCGGAGACATACAGTTCACTCACTTCTCGGATCGCTTTGTGAGGACAGAGCTGTAACACTTAACTGAGGTTCTTAAAATGATGAAGCAGGTGTTCAATCCTGCTCGATTCCCGACACTACACGTATCACTTCAATCTATTGTTTCAGTTCAATCGGGATGACTACCTGTTGAAGACCAACCCTGGGCTGCAGAGTGAAACCCTGTTTCCAAACCAGCAACACCAAACCCACAAAATCTGTTGACAGAGATGCTATAAAGTGTAGATTTAGCACTCCCCTAACACTACACCATAGACACTGTTTAAATGGTCTAACCCATCAATCCTGTGAACATACTAAGAAGGTAAGGACTGTCACTAGGCCTGAGAAGCTGAACAATATGCAGGGCCAAACAGAGCTATGAAGCTGTCAGGCTCCTTCCAAATCTATTAACCAACACTGCATTCTAAAGCCTGTTCAATGCATGGCTGCATCCCATACCTTATATCCACAAGTGCACATGCGTGAATGCACAGCCTCCCACATCTTATGCGTAATGCACAGTCCTGGTTCTGTCCCTTACCCGCAGTGGACTGGCAGAAGGAAGAGATTCAGAGTTCATATCATCGGAAGCACATCAAAGACTCAGCATCCATTGTAACATCCCAGCCCCCTCTATCCACCTGACAAGGAGTGAAGTTTAACACAAGATGACAACAGAACTGACAAGCAGGAAGTTTCCATTACCAACACATGGAACGCATAAGGCCTCTCAGAAGACTCGGGACCAGATTCTGTAGTGATGGCTGTTAATGTTCCAACTAGCCATGGTTATACTGGAACAAGCTATGACAGGCTATATCATACACTGCAGACATATATTTTCTCATAGTCCCAGAGGCTATAACTCTGGAGTAGGTGTGTTGATAAGGTTGTTATCTTCTCAGGTTTCCCCTGCCTGCTAGACTATGATCTTCTCCGTGTTTTCCTGAGATCATTCTTCTGTGTGTCTCTATCGTAGTCTCTTAGGAATTCTTCTGTCAAATATGATTAGTGCTTTTATTAACATCCTCATTTTAGAGCTGGGTGGTGGTGGCGCATACCTTTAATCTCAGCGCTCAGGAGGCAGAGACAGGCAGATCTCTATGAGTTCGAGGCCAGCTTGGTCTACAGAGCAAGTTCCAGGGAAGTTTGGGCTGCACAGAGAAACCCTGTCTCACATATATAATAAATATACATATATTTATATATAATACATATATAGCAACTTACTTATCTCCATGAAGACCTGTCTCCAAGTACGGTATGCTATAAAGATTCTGCCTCCAAGTACAGTCACAGTTTGAGAACTGTGGGTTGGGACACTAATGTATATTTCGGGAAGAGAACGGCTTATAGCTGTCATTCGTAACGACAGTTCCAGGGGATCTAGAGCCCTCTTCTGACCTCTGCAAGCACCAGGCACTCACACAGTGCCCTTACATGCAAGCAAAACACACATACACATAAAATAAAAATAAATAAATCTTTAAAAATACTTGACCCCATGACTTATAATTTAAATACACCAGTCTGTTGGGATTACAGGAAGTTTTGTTCAAAGCAAGCTGATTCAAATTGCCTTGTTTCTTCTTATAATCACATGCATGATTACTCCCACATTAAAAATAAGATTTTTTTCAGGCAGATAGCATTATTATTTTGTCTAGAATATCCTAGCAACAACCTGAGAAGAGCTGCGTACCAATATATTGAAATAAATTCCTGTTTTTCAAAATAAATAAGACTCCGTAATCAGGTTTTTAATTAATTAAATACCCGTGCATATAATTACCAATTTTATACATTTAATACAAATGAAACTCTAGAGAAAATTAGTATAGAGTAGCAATTATAAGTTTAGTGTATTTATATTTCATAAGTTTTCATGTGAAATAGTTGAGAGAATAATAAACAGCTCATCAAAAAAAGTAAATTTTACTCTAAGAACTCAAAGTAACAGGAGTGGTCTTTACTGCAGGGTTGATTATGGGCCCAGCTGTGCATTCTGGAATTTGTTTTGGTCCTTTCCATAACATTCTAGAATAATAACAAAACATCTCAGTAAACTTGGGATGATTTGGTCACTCCTGGTGATGATTCCGACATCTCCAAGCACAGTGGTCTACTACTGCTACAAAATTACTGACTAGTAATTCTGTCATCTTATGGATTTGCCCCACTCCCTTTAATGAGAGAAACTGAAGCAAAAGCCCAAAGTCATGCCAATCAAAAGAATATTAGCTCAAAATCTCTTGTTAGAAGTTTGCTTTCGTGTGCAGTGAGCTGAGGTCAAACAGACTCTAAGCCAATGTTTTCTAGAACAAAAGGTCTGCAGCCCACACTGAAAGCCAAGAGCATCAAACTGGCAAGCATCAATCTTGCATCTAAAGAGAAGATAACTATTGGCCCCGAGAGCGAAAAGCACTAGTTAAAGGTTCTTTGGGTTTAGAACCAAACAAATATTGTATAGATAAAGGACCAAGAGTCAATAACCATATTCCCATTCTCCTGGAAGAAGCTAATTGTGAATTAATAAAAATATCATTTAAGCATTTTATGTTCCCTTTTAAGGATTGATTAAAATAGTTACATGTATAAGGAAAGATAAACTAAAAGCACAAAGTATTGTGTCTCTTGCAATGCAAAGGTTTGAATGGCCAACGATGTGTTTGCTTGGGTGACATTAATTATGATTACAGCCAAGCCTCGATTAATACAAAAAGGAAAACAAATTATTCAGATATTTTCACCCACCGAACAATTCTTTCAGCAAGCTACAAATGATTGTTATGGAGCTGAATTTTCCCCTAATTGATTAAATAATAAAGAGGACAAGAAGCCAGTCACTGGGAGAGGAGGAGGCAAGGCTTCTGGGTCCGGAAGAAAGGGAAGAGGGACCCGCAGGAGAAAGGAACTTCCTTTTGGACCGCAAGAGCAAGGCTTGTAGGCTGGGGCCTGTTAGTTCTTGTGGCAGAATCCACCAGGATCTGCCACTGGAAGATTATAACATAGAATAGTTGGTGACTTTACCATTCTAGATTCTGCATCCAGTAGTTGTGTTATCTGTTGATTCTAAACTAAGATTGTCTGGTGTTTTCCCGTTTCGAGGAGATTCAACTGAGCTCCAGGCAGAGTGTGGGTTTGCGAGAGTGCGCCCCAACTAGCTGTGGAAATTTGGGAGTGCTACCCGGTTTGGCAGCAGCAGCTGCAGGGAGGAAGATCTGGAGAGGCAGAGCCAGCTTTGGTGAGACAGGTTTTGGCAAAACAGAAATATATGCCGTCTTGGGCTATGTGCCGGGCTGGGAATAGACCTAGACTGCCAGCCGGCGATAGCGTGGATTGGTTTTTGTAATATTACACACAACAGTTACCAACATGAAAATGCAAACATTTGATATGGAGAATTGCGTCACGTCATGTTGACTCACTGGTAAAACATTTGCTCCTCATCAAAGGCAGAACCTGAGTGATGGTTATTTGACATTTGGGACTGATGATGAAGTGGGATTGCCGGTGGAGGCTTGCGCTCACCGTGTTAGGATAATACTGGTTTTACATGTTTTCCTGCATTTCGCACTGCTACTTTAGCCACCTAGAAAAGGAACAGAAACTTTCCACTTCTCTTTGAAGTTCTATATCACGTGAGATCCTCTGGCATTTAATCTTAAAGTGCCCGTGCGATTACACTTTTAGAACAGTGCATTGCTCTCAAATTCTGCATAATCAATCCTTATAATAGGTTATAGGATTTTAAACAATTGTTTAACTTAGAGATTTCTTTTACAAAAGGTGTCTTAGTTTGCTTCTTTCTTACTAGGATAAATACCATGATCAAAAGCAAACTGAGGAGGAAAGGATTAATTAGGCTTATAGGCTACAGTCCACCATGCTGAGAAGTCAGAGGCAGGATCTGGGGCAGAAAACAAGGAAAGCTGCTACATGCTGGCTGTCTTTCCGTGATGTGGTCAGCTTGCCTGCTTTAAAGAAAGTTATAATACACATATATATCATATATATTCACATTTGTTCTTATTCAAGAGACGTTTCTGTGCATGCTAATCTTCATGCCAATATTGATTTTTTTTATACAGTGTAGAGAAAGGGATAGGACTGCCCACTGTGGGCTAGACCCTCTGACACTAGCCCCTAATCAAGAATATTCCACCACAGATCTGTAACTTGACTAATCTTCTGAGGGCAGTTCTTCAATTGAGGTCCCCCTCTTTCCAGGAAACTCCAATTTGTAACAAGTTGACAAAAAAAAAAAAAAGCCTAACCTACACAAGACAATCCTGTAGGTTCCTTCTAGATAAACATGGAGATCCTGATCCCAAACCCTATAAGTTATAGGGTGTTATATGAAAAGCTTTTGTAGAACGGTGGAACTTGTGATGTAGCCATTGGTGCTTTCTAAAGTAGAGACTGAGGTAAGCATGGTTCATTTTGCATTCTTTTTCTAGATCTTAAAGATATTTCCCTTCAACTATAGAAATGGCTTTGAGATGTATCACAAAAATCTATTTATCCTGCTTTATAAAAAAGCAAACATCACCAAGGTTCTTCTCTTGCTAACTCAGAAACCATACATGTTTACAAAATGAGGTGTTGCTACAACCGCTGTCTCAGATGTCTTAGATGACTTCTAAGAAGCAGTTATTTGGAAAAAAAAAAAAAAAAAAAAAAAAAAGAACCATTGCTTTCAGCCATGTCTTAGTTAGGTTTACTGCTGTGAACAGATACCATGACCAAAGCAACTCTTATAAAGACAATATTTGATTGGGACTGGCTTACAGTCATTATCATCAAGGCTGGAGTATGACAGTATCCAAGCAGGCATGGTGAAGGAATAGCTAAGAGTACTATATCTTCATCTGAAGGCTTCTAGAAGCCTGGCTTCGAGGCAGCTAGAATGGGGGTTATTAAAGCTGATGCCCACAGTGATATACCTACTCCAACAATGCCACATCTCCTAATAGTGCCACTTTCTGAGGCAACTATATTCAAACCATCACATTCTACTCCCTGGCCCCCATAGGCTTGTTCAAACACATGAGTTTATGGGGGTTATACCTAGCCATAGCATAATGCAAAATACATTCAGTTCAACTTCAAAAGTCTCTGTAGTCTATAGCAGTCTCAACAATGTTAAAAGTCCAAAGTTCAAAGTCTCTTCTGAGATTCATCCAATCACTTAACTGTAATTCCCAAAGCCAGACAGGAAACCAGCTGGGCAAACTCCAAACCCTGCATCTCCATGTCTGAGGTCAAAGTGGCCTTCAGTTCTCCAACTCCTTTTTCATCTTTGTTGACTGCAACAAACTTCTTTCTCCTGGGCTGGTTCCACTCCCTGTTAGCAGTTTTCCTCAGCAGATTTTCCACACCCCTGGCACCTCAAATGTCTTGGGGTTTCCAAGGCAACTTCAATGTTACAGCTTCTTATTCCAATATCTGGAATCCACACATGATCTTCTGGGTACCTCCAAAGGGCTTGGGTCCTATCTCCATCTTTGCCCCCTGTAGCACTCTAGGCTCTGGTTCATTCCACTGCTGCTGCTGTTCTTTGTGATCATACCATGGTACTGGCCTCTCTAATACACTGAGGTCTACCACTGAAACTAGGCTTCACCAGTAGACTCTCTCATAGGCTCTCCTCATGGTGCCAAGCCTCAACTTCTTTGTCTGACCCCTTTTGTCCTGGGCCATCAACTGCAACTGAGGCTGCACCTTCACCAATGGCTTCTCCTGACCTGTCACAATGCCAGGTCTCAGCTGCTTTTCATGACCCCTTCATACCTTCAAAACCAGTACCACCTGGGTGATTCTTACACATTACCAAGTCCACCTGCAGCATGAGGTACAACCTTGGCTATCTCTGGAACAAAGCTTCTTTGTGCTCTCAGAAAACAATTTCCAGATTCCACCTCAGTCAGATGCTCGTCTCTTCTTAATCATCGATAATTTCTTAAAGCTCTAGCTAACCAGCTAACCAATTATCCCAGTAGCCTCCTTCTCCTCTTGACTATAAAGCCAGAGCCAAATGGATAAAGCTACAGAGTTATGCTGCTAACTGGGGATAGAACATGACCTCCTTGTTCTATTACAGTATTACAGTATCACCAGCATTCTTTTTTCCAATTCCTTCACTGCCCAACTTTGACTGTTGTGGAACTTGCTCTGTTGATTGACTTTTACCTCAGAGATCTGCACAGCTCTTTCTCCTGGAATTAAAGGTGTGTATTACCATGCCTAGATTTAAGCTTTTTCTTTACCTATGCTGGCCTTGAACTCAGAGATGTGCTTGGCTTTGTCTCTTGGGATTAAACGTATGTAGCACCTTACCTGGACCTGGATGGGATCTTACCTCAGAGTCGCACTGTTATTCTGCTATCTCCTAGAACATAGGATTCTGATCCATTCCTGGTGCCCCTTTAACACTTGAACCATATATTTTCTATTTTTCCTTTCTCAACTTGCTCCTTTTCATTAAAATGTTCTTCGTAAGAGTAAACTTTAGTAACCACACAACATAATTTATACCAGTATTTGAGACTTCCTTTTTCAAAGCAATTAATCTCTTCACCTTAGCCTCAGGCAGACTATTCAGACAAGGGCAAAAGGCGACCACATTCTCCACCAAAATACCACAAAAATAGTCTCTAGGCCTTGTATTGAAATTTTCTACTGAAACCTCTTGGGCCAGGTCTGCACAGTTCAAAATCACTCTTAGCAATAAAGTCTTCCATAATCCTACTAGGATAGCCAATTAAGCCCCACTTAAAGGATTCTACTGCTTTCCAAATCCAAAGTCCCACAATCCACATTTTTCCAAACAAAAGCATGGTCAGGCCTATCACAGCAATACTGCAGTCCTTGGTACTAACTTCTGTTTTTACTGCTATTAATAGACATCATGACCAAGACAACTCTTATAAGCTGCAGAAATGGCTTTGAGCTGTATCACAGCCAATGCATTTCTCCTGCTTTATAAAAAAGCAAACATCACCAAGGTTCTGCTTGCTAACTCAGAAACTGTGCATGTTTACAAAATGAGCTGTTGCTACAACCTCTGTCTCAGATGAGCCAGTGCACTGACTTCCAAGAAGCAGTTATTTGGGAGAAAAGAAAAACCAAGTATGTTAAAATATAGCTTTCAGCCATGTCTTATTAGGTTTACTGCTGTGAACAGACACCATGACAAAAGCAACTATTGGAAGGACAACATTTAACTAGGGCTGGCTTACAGGTTCAGAGATTCAGTCCATTATCATCAAGGCTGGAGTATGGCAGTGTCCAGGTAGGCATAGTGAAGGAGTAGCTAAGAGTTCTGTATCTTCATTTGAAGGCCACCAGGAGAAGACTGGCTTCCAGGCAGCTAGGAAGAGTATTAAAGACAATGCCCACAATGACACACCAACTTGAGCAAGGCCACACCTCCTAATAGTGCCACTCCCTGGGCCAAGCATATTCAAACCATCACAGGCCACTAGGAAAGTCACCTTAGTTCCTGTCCTGTCACAAGCTAAGATGAAGAGTATTAATTGCTGTGGAAAGAAACTTTGGTCCCTCTACAGAACTAAGTCCTGATCATTAACTTAGAGCAATCTTGCACAATCACATAGTGGTCCACTGATGATAATTTGCACCGAGACAACATGAGAACTTGGTTAGAAGTAACTAGACCATTTGTCTCCACTAGATTGGCCAGTTTTCTAAAGTGACAGTTCTTTGTTGGTTTTATTCATTCTTCTTGTGCTCTCACTGTGGTTCCAGCCACCACAGTTTTGAGATACTGCCAATCTTTCAAGTCCAGTGGTTTGGTCTTAGTGTTCATCTGGCTCAGCCTCTGATCAGTCTGATATTATACTTTTTTAAAGCTCTCCTGTCCATCATTTCCCTCTTCCTGTTTTAATCCCTTTCCCCCACATTCTTGTTCTCTAGACATTCCTCAATAAGTGGTCAGCACAAACATTACCTGGCTGATATGCAAAAAGGTTTTACCTTTACGAAAATCTGTAGAAACCACAGTGTTTAAGAATTGGACCCTTATGGGAGCTGGAGAGATGGCTCAGTAGTTAAGAGCACTGACTGCTCTTCCTAGAGGTCCTGAGTTCAATTCCCAGCAACAACATGGTGGCTCACAACCATCTGTAATGGGATCTGGTGCCCTCTTCTGGTGTGTCTGAAGACAGCTACAGTGTACTCACATACATAAAATAAATAAATATATCTTTAAAAAAAAAAGAATTGGACCTTTAGCCAGGCATAGTGGTGAATGCCTTTAATCCCAGCACTGGGAAGATAGAAAGGCAGGTGGATCTCTGTGAGTTCAAGTATAACCTGGTGAGATCCAGGACAGACAGAGCTATGTAGGAGACCCTGTCTCAAAAAAAAAAAAAAAAAAAAAAAGAAAGAAAGGAAGGAAGGAAGAAAGAAAGGAAGAAAAGAAAAAGAAGAAGGATGGGGATAGGGATGGGGAGAAAGAGGAGAAGAAGAAGGGAAAGAAAGAGGAAGAGAAGGAGAAAGAGGGGGAATAAGAACTAAACTCTTGGAGCTGATGCCCCAACACTTGACTCAAGACAGACATCACTCTGATGGTCTGAATGTGTATGCCCTCCAAGCTCACATTCTAAACCTACTTCCAAGGTGATAAAAAGTAGGGTCTTCGGGAAATGTAGGTCATCAGAGCTCTATCCTCGTGAACAGGAGTGTTTCCCTTAGAAGGCACCTTCTGTGACACAGGAGACCCAATCAGATAGTACAACTACTGAAACCTTGATATTGGGCTTCATCCTTTCTAAAAGTAAGATCAGTGGATTTTTGTTATTTATAGATCACACAGTATATGGTATCTTGTTATAGTAGCTAGATAAGAATAAAACAACCATTTACTACAGTCATATGCTTTATTTCTGAAGAGTTTCATTTCTTTTTATCTACTAATGTTAGTTATGATATTACCATTTTAGTCTTCTACGAAAAGACTCAAGGTTTGTTTAAAAGACTTTTATGGAGAACTGGCAAGATGACTCAACAAGGCACTTTCCACCAAGCCTAATCACTTAAATTCATATTGGAAGATCTCACACTGGAAGATGAGAACCAGTCAAACCCCAGAAACACACACACACATACACACACACACACACACACACACACACACACACACACACACACACACAAATTGTAATAAAAAATTAAGAGATTTATCAAAGGACTAGAGAGATGGGTTGGCAGCTAAGAGCACTTGCCACTCTTCCGGAGGCTCCAAGTCAGCTCCTGACACCTACATTGGGCATCTTAGAACCAACTGTGACTCTCGTGGCTCCACTATCCTCCTCTGGCCTCTGTGTGCACTTCCATGCCAACACCCTTCATCCTCCCACACATAAAAACACACATAATTTTTAAAAGCATTTACCAAGTTAACAGCACAGCTTTTTCAGTAAATGTTAACGATTATTTCTTCTAACTCCAGTGGCCCTTGATAGGCAGAATTGGAAATGGGCCTACGTTAGAGAGCTTGACCAAAGCATAACCAAGACACAACTGGATTTTAATTTGCTTGTATAAAATGACAAATTGGAGACACTGAAAAAGTTCTTTGCCTTCTGGAGAAGGCAGGCTATACCCTCTAGGATAAATATACCCTGGTTTTTATAAAAAGAATTGTCAGGGCAGAGTGACACACATGCATTTACTTCTTTATTGTCTATGGTTAATTTTGTATTATAGCCGCACTATCCCAGAGTGACACCCATTTGTTTACTTGTTTATTGTCTATGGCTAATTTTGTGTTTCAACAGTAATGTTCACCAACTGTGAAAGAGACCAGCCCTGTAAAGCCTGAAATACTTTGGAGAAAACGTCTGATGGCCCTTAATCTAATCTAATCCTTAATCTAATCCTTAACCTAATCACTTCACTTAACCCTTCACTTTCCTGATGAGAAAATTAAACACAATCATCTACTTCAGAAGACAGCAAAGGAAATTTCCTAATCTATCATCTTTGCTAGGGTACAGAAAATTCATCTGCATGGCAACTACTTATTGTCATAAATAAGAACTACCTCAGTGGCTGGTTTTGTTCTTTCCCTGGCACAATCACAGTTTCTGGGAGCCCCCATAGAACATGGAGTTTTCTTCAAGCACTATAAATCTAGCACTCACTGCAGAAAGGTCCTATTAGGACCAACAAAATCTGAGGTTGAAAAAGAGATGATATGTGCTCGAGCCAAAAGCTCAGCTTCACTTGATACTCAGAGTGGTGCTGGCTTCCAATTTCAACAGCATAGTGCATCAAAGGCTATAGAACTGCTGTCATCCGGAAATAGAGTCTAAGGAACCAAAGGTCCTCCCTCTTCCCTCCTCCCTCTTCCCTCCTCCCTCCTCCCTCCTCCCTCCTCCCTCCTCCTCCTCATTCTTCTTTCCTCTCTCTCCCCTCTTCCCTCTCCCCTCTTCCCCCTCACCCCACCCCCATTCTGCCCCTTGACTTGCTTAGATACTTCTTGGAAGGGTAATAGGCCCTTAGAGAAGTTAAAAGGCTCTTGTTTCCCTGTGACTCCTTTCAAAGCTTGATTGCAGTCAATAAGACTAAACAAGACCAGGAAAAGGGTGGGCCCAGCATTTTTATCAGTGGCCTAGGAGGGTTATCAGTGGATTTTCCACTAAAAGAAACGCTTCAGGGCAGAAGCTTTAATTTGCTCTGATTAGTTTCACATTCTTTCCTAATTCAGCATGAACATTGAAAATAAATGCAGTCCCTCGGGATGTTGACAGAAAAGTTAGGCATCAACCTAAACCTTCTAGAACAGTGAGCTGGTTCCCTCTTCCAACAGTGGAATCAAGCAGACCGCAGGAAAAGAAAACACCATTTTCTTCTTAGGAGAACCAACCCTGTTTTATTTGATGTCACAAAGAATATCATCAACTCACCACTGCGTATTGACTTGCTTGCAATCATGCAAAATGTTTGGGAGATGCACAAATAACCACTCTTTGTGCTGTCAGAAAGTTCCACGTTATTCCTGCAACACTGCTCTTCCCTTGCTGCGGGCAGGTCGTTCAGGATGGCCAGGCGGAGCTGTTTAAAGTGTATTCCCCACCCTTGTGGCTGGCACAGTGAGCTGGGACTTCCAGGTGTCTCACTGGGATATGCACATTTTCAACAAGCCCCCTATAGAATTTTCATAGGTATTCAAATTTGGGACTGTGGGATTGTGAAAAGGGGAATTAGCACCGTGTTTAAACTCTGCCACTGTCTACCTGGTGACTTTCAATGCTTTACTTGAAGTAAGCACAATATACTATTATATCTTGCCAAACATTAATGAGTTTTGCGCATTAAGACAGGAGAGCCTGAGGTATCATGTCAAGGCAAGATTTAAAATGACACTGGATGCAGAAGTATGCATTGTTTGAGAGCATTGTTTCTTTTTAAAAGACATACTCAAGGATATGCATTTTAATTTCTGGAAATATTACCTCTACTTTCACCTATACATTGGATAGGGTAGATTACAGTCTAATATACATTTTACATCAGAATGAAGAGAAATCTCAGAACTGACTAATTTACCAACAACTCCTCCGAGCCCAACATGATCTTCACAATTAGCATGTCTCTGGGGCAAAGCTTGGGCTACCCGAGATGAGAAGCCATCTAAACACTTGAATGTTGCTACAAACTAAACTAATGAATATTTGATTCCTGCCAGCTGCTTCATAATCCTCCTGCCCAAAAGCCTCAACATTACAAAATCCAATTTTTGCTTTCTCTAGGGCTTTGCACCCCACGTGTACAACAGCCAAATCCCTCTGGTGTTTTACTAACGACAGCAACAAAGACAGTCAAGGCAGCTGTAATTGAAGTCCCTTCTAAAAGACAGATCCAAAAGTTTATTAATTCTTTGCAGCAAGAACATGCAGTTCAAAGCTGCTCTTGCTCTGCCATTCCCTTAAGGCTGCTGTAGTGTGAGGTCCAAACTGCAGCCAGGAAGGGGAAGTCAGAGGAAGACTGGAGGCTGAAGAAAATGGGAAGCATCTTAGGCTGATAACACATACTTTATTCACTAGCACACTGGCCAATAGGCTGGCAGATACTGGCAGGCACCCAGGCACTCATCAGCAGGTACAGGCCACAGGCAAGTAGGAACAGACACACATGTACGTCAGCATACAGGACTCTCAGAGGTAGGCACATTTGCCTATAGGCAGACACACAGGCAGGCTGGTAAGGATAAAACCTCTGACCTCTGATCTTTGACCTCAATACCATAGTTAAACAAACCCATACAAAGGTGGCATTCTGCCGGACAGCATTATATAATGAATTACATCATTGCTTACTCTTGGGTTCCCGGGACATGTGGTGTCACCCGTTTTATGCTGATTCCCAGCACCACCTAGATGTCCAGTGTTAACCGTCTTGGTCCATGCCAGATATCAAGATTAGCATCATGTTCTGTAAATGCAATTGACCATTATGGCCCTCGGTTTCCTACACATAGGCTCAGGGATGAAAAAACTGAGGATCCACCAAAATTAAAGTAGATGTTATGGGAAGTAACATCTTTAACAACATTTCAGGTTAAATTAAAAGATAAACCTGAACCCATTAATAATAATAATAAAATGTGTTGATTATATAACTCATTACGGACTTTGAATGCGTCCCTTAATGGATCCTTTGTTAGTCATTGTTATCTTGTTAACATCTAGAAATCATCTCAAGAGTTATGCCAAGGAAGGAAGAAAGGAAAGGAAGAAGGGAGGAAGGAAGGACTTCGATGTGTCCTTAACACATCAAAATCCTTCCTTTTAAAGAACAATCATCAACTATCCTCCTGCCAGCCATTCAAATTATCGACTCATCACACATTAACTTGTGGCTATTAATAATTACAAAATCATAGCTTATAAGTGTGGTATTTGTGTGTGAAGTTTGGGGTGCAGAATTCTATAAGCCCATCTCTGCTTTCAATATCTATTGTAAATTTGGGGTCCTGGAGACCAGAGTTGGCTAGAATAAGGAAAGCTCAAAGAACTCATAAGAAGCTGTTTTACCTCAAGTATGGTATAGGATACAAGACTGACAAAGTTAAAGTCAGGGCAGGGAAGATGTGCACTCAGAAGAACCTTTTTCTCATTAATTAATGTATGTAGTCACTTTATATCCCAACATCAGCCCCTCTTTCCTCCCAGCCCCCCTTCACAGCTCCTCCTCCCATTCCCTTCATTGAGGTCTGTGCTGAGTTCCAGCTGCCCTTCTGCTGTGGGTCCATTTGCTCATGACTTACCCAGAAACCATAGACGATGATTTAGGATTTTGTCAAATGAGAATATTTACCTGTGCCTTGGTGTTCCTAATCTTTCCTGGGGAGTTGTGGGCAATTTTCCACATGGCTAGCAGTTTCTAGGTTCTCCAGAGATCAAGTGGATCCCACCGTAATTGGCACTGTTGGGCTGTGTGACACAGCCTGAAATCCTAGAAAGTAAATCCTGTGTGTGTGTGTGTGTGTGTGTGTGTGTGTGTGTGTGTGTGTTCATTTGTGCATATGTACAGGAGGCGTGTGCACATGTGTGTGAATGCATGTAGAAGCCCGAAGTCACTATTAGGTGTCTCCCTCATTCTCTTCCCACCTTATTGTTGGAGGCAAAGTACTTTTCCTGAAGGTGAGGCCGGCTGACCAGGTTGCTCCAGGATCTATCTGCCTCCTGCAGCAATCGGATCACAAATGTGTGCTGCTGCACTCAACCCCCTTTTTGTATGGGTGCTGAGGATGAAAACTCAGGCTGCCACGATTGTAGGACAAGCCATTTTCTTACTAAGCTATCCACACCCCTGGCCCCTAATGTCTTTAAAATTCAATTTCAATAATGCCAAGATGTTTTGAAAAGCTTCTCTTCCCTTGCATATGCTTTCTGGAGTGGGGATCTGGAGCCCAGTTATAGGTGAGGCACCTGATATGACCTGAGCACTGGTTTCCAGGCCTCTACCATTTCAGTCACTGAAGCATAAAGAAACATGAAGTCACAAGTCTCATTATTACTTGTGACTGGGTTAGGGGAATCTAAATAAGGGTTAGAGGCCTTGATGGCCATCAGTCAGTTCATTTGTTTCCCTTACAGAATCTAGACCTCGCTTCTAGTGTGTCCCCAATTTCTATGGTGTGGTATTTCAATAACAACAAGCCCATGTATTCACTAGTCAGACCAAAATTTCAACTTTAATGCAAACGCTGAAATCTCAACGTGTGACTATATCTCTCCTCCTGTTTTCTTGGCCATAGCTCCTAAAATTACATTTTGCAAAAGCACAGTTCTTCAAGCCAGCCAGACTCAGTATGAATTTTGTGTCGGTTTTTGCAATTCTCTATCTTATACCTTAGCCCAGTGACTGTGGTGACTCCAGACACTGGAGTCTGTTTCCTCCCGACAGTAAGACTGCCACCTTCTGCTTGGGTGTTGTTTTTATTTGATAGCTGGAAAATCGTGCTTGGGAGAAATCCAAGGGTCATGTGTTTCCCTTGTCTTTAGGGATCTCAGCCATTACATTAGTTGATGCTCATTTCCTGAAAAATTAGCTTATTAATTTTTTGTATTTTATGTGTGCTTTGGTAAGTAAAAAAAAAAGTCAGATAAAAGCTACCCAGCCAGTTTGTCTTGACCTTGCTTTGTAGTCTAGAATGACCCTGAGCTTCTGATCCTCCTGCCTCTGACTCCTGAGAGGGGGGTTTTACAGGCCTTCACTGCCACACCTGCCTTCTGTAGTAACCAAGGCTTTTCTCATGTTAGATAAGCACTTTACTAACTGGGCTACATCCCCAGCCCGTCAGGTTCTTACACAGAATTAAGTCCTTACAAGGTCCAGTTGCCTCTCTGATTTTCTATATCCTTTCTCTCCCCTCTTTTCTTGCAGCTCTAACTGTAATATAACATGGATGATTTCCATAACTGACTGTAATGCATCTCAAGGAGAGTCCCCACATCCTAGAGAAGGACTCTACGGCATAGGGGAGGCATCAAACCATGGAGGATTAGCATCTAGAATTCTTACCTTTGTAAGGCTCTGTGGAATCATAATTGCCTAATTACTTAAGTACATACCGCCGAAACAACCAGACAAGGTGTCTAAACACAAACACTACAAATAACACGGGAAGCACAAGCCATAATTCTTAAGTTACAGATAGGAAGCTAGCAGTAAAAACCAGTTCTTCCACATCTCATATCCCACAAGGAGGCCAGTCTGTGCCTTCAGTTTTGTTATAGGTACAAACATGGATGCCCTGGCTTCTATTTCCAGTGGGGCCAGCCACAGGGACAAACCAGCCCAACTGCACATAAGAATCCAGGTCTTCACAGCTGCAGTGGGGAGCAGTATTTTCACTATCACGTAGGCTGTGCAACCCCACAGTTTCCAGCCTATAGGGACCTCAAAGCTCCCTTAAATAGGCCATGGCATCTTCATGATAAAGAAAACCAGTTCATCTCTTCTTAGACAGTAAATAACTACCCTTAAGTTATTAGTTCACAGTTATCGTGAAGACTTTCTTTTTTCTGTTCTGCATCATCAAAGTCTTTGTTCCCATTCAGAAATTATCTAAGTGAGAGAGGTGTGCACCAATCCCCTATATTTCAGAATGGGGCCTCAATGACTCCTTTTTCCCATAACTTATTTTGGCAGTTCAGAGAAGAGACAGTAGAATGTTCTAAGAAAGAAAATCCTTCTACAAAGTAGAACAGAGTTGGAAGACCCGAGAAATAGCATCAGAGTTAGCATACACCAGTGCTAAAATATTTGGTTGTCTGTGTTGGCTTATCTTATTAAGATGTACACGAGTACATCAGTAGAGTGGTATTGTGTATCATGTTTTGCATGGTGGTTTCCAGTCTCAGGATAGGGAGAATTTTAATCTCCCTGTGTCTTAAGCGAATGCCAAACTAATTATTCTAGAAATGGAGGCCAAAGCAGCAAAAAATCCCCAGCTGATCCCAATATGCAGCCATAGCTTGAAAATCGCAGGCTGTAGCTCTTTGGAATTCAGCTGTCTTCGGTGAAACTGAAACATCAGCGATGTGGCTGAGCATCTTCCGGTCCTAGCGCTTTAAATCCACCATCAAGTTCCTGGGACCCGTGTTCTCCTTCCTGTGCTCTCAAAACAATGAGAACAATGGGTGCTCTTGTGGCTTCAGCTCTGAGACTCTAGTGAACACATAATCTCCAAAGTTTATACTGCTTCGCAAGATGCTGGTCACCTCTATTTACCCAGTCATTCACGGAGGAGGTTGAGGGGGAAGGAGGGAGTAGAGGCCATTAGCTGTCAAAAGAAAAGGATGAGCCTAACAGGAAATATGAGAACAAAGACGTTAGAAATGGAAAGAATCCTTTTTGTAAGCAGGGGAAGTACCTGTTTATTGATGCCTCCCTGTTGGGGAAATTATGTCTGAACATTTTCATAATTACAGATTCACATCCCAAATATGTTAGGTAACAATTTCCATGACTCATTACTCATTTGCAAAGGATGTTGTAGTCGCGTCTTGCTTTTGCCCCGACAGTGCTCCGTTCGCTTCGTTTCTGTCTCCTCCAGAACAGCTGTCTAATGAGATACACCAGATCAGCTACATGAGCTTTCTCTGAAGGCTCTGAGAAGAAGAAAACCTAGAGCAGGGTCCACCTGCACAGCACACTCACCTGCTGCGAGCCACTCTGGCTATACACTCTGCCTCTTCCCACGGCTGTGCTACTAAAGGACTGTGTGATCCTCATAAACTCCAAGGTAGAGTGAAGCAAGAGGTTATATAAATAGAGAATGTTTACCCTATCAAGAGGCAGCATCTTGGAAGAAGCCAAACCACCCACTGAGGTCAACTTGGAATCTGAAGCAATGTGTCTCTGCACAATGAAAGTAGTGTAATGCTGTCAGCCTCCACTGGTCTTGAACACAGTCCTTTTATATTCTTGTGAAATACAGCCGAATATTCAGGTCTTCCCGTGCTTGTGAATGCCTCTAGTTCAACAGCGTGACCTTCCATGATTTTTTCTGTCTTGCCTCCTGCTTCCTCAGTCCTTACACCCTCTATTAGAACACAGCCTGTCCACATAAGGAGGAGTGTCATAAAATGCTGTCTTCTGGACATGACATGGCATCTCTCTTCACATGCTCACAGTAGTAGCTGTGGTCACCTGCACAGGATTAAGTCAGCTAAGACTCGAGCACACACAGAGCCGATAGTCCCCATGTCCCACATCTCACTGGGGTTAACACTACTGGCAGTTAACAGCTGCTGGGGGGAGGGAGAATCATTCTTTAGTGAGGATGTGGCCACTGGTAGGATCCCCACTCTCCAATAAATGTCCCCACACCCAGGCACATATAGATAGCACTAACTGGACTTCGTAGGTTTTAACAATTTTTTGTTTTTATTTTTTGCAAGCACATGAAGTTGAGGGAAGGGTATATTAAAGGAGATTTGGGGGAAGCTGGATGGGAAAATAAAGAGTAAATACCATATTTTTTGTATACATGAGAAATTCTCAAGAGCAAATTTTTTTTAATTCCCATTAATTTATTTAGTTATTCACTTGTCATCCTGATCGGAGCCTCCCTTCCCCCTCACATGGCTTCTCCCTGCCATCTCCTCCTCTTCTTCACCTCCAAGAAGGGGGAGGTCCCTCCCAGGGAACCAACACATTCCTCCACTTCAAGTCACTGAAGGACTAGATATATCTTTTCCACCAAGGCCAGACATAGCAGCCCAGTTAGGGAAGCAGTACCCGCAGGCAGGCAACAGAGTCAGGCTAAGTCCCTACTCCAGGTGTTGGGGACCTGCATGAAGACCAAGCTGTAAATCTGCTACATATGTGTGGGGGACCTAGGTCTAGCCCGTGTATGCTCTTTGGTTGGTCGTTCAGTCTCTGCTGCTTGCTTCTGTGTGCCTGATACCAAGGCAGACATAGTGACTTGGAAGTGGATGAGCGAGCTTCTGATCCCTGCATGAATGGAGCTCTGTGCCTCGATGAGATAGGAAGACACAGGTGTGTCTGTCCTCAGGAGTGTTCTGGTGTGAACTGTGAGTTGGAAATTGATGAATGTGGATCCCAGCTGTGACCCTGTGAATCTACGTGCTGCCATGTGTCGGGATGCTCTTGGGGCTTAGTTCTCTGTGCACCTGAACTCATTGGAGACCACTGTCAACTCAACTTTAATGAGTGTGCCAGTCAGCCATGTCTCCATGGGTGTCTATGTGTGGATGGAAGGAACCACTCCTACTGTGACTGCACAGGTAGTAGCTTCACAGGGACACATTGTGAGACCTTGATGACTCTTTGTTCATCAAAGCCTTGTCACAATGATGCAACATGTAAAGACACTGTTGACAGCTACATTTCTCACTGCTGGCCTGGATGCATAGGTACCCTGTGTGAGGTGGACATAAATGAAACCAGTAGCTGGGCTGGAGAGATGGCTCAGTAGTTAAGGGCACTCACTGGCTGTTCTTCCAGAGGTCCTGAGTTCAATTCCCAGCAACCACATAGTGGCTCACAACCACCTATAATGGGATCTGATGCCCTCTTCTGGTATATATGTAATGGATGTATATATAGGTCATATGCATTAAATAAATAAATAAATAAATAAATAAATAAATCAATCAATCAATCAATCTTTAAACCAATGCAGTAGCAACCCCTGCCAATTTTGGGGGCAGGAGGATGTCCCCAGCTGTCTTTCTCCTTCGATTACCTTGGAACCTCAAGCTACATTTGTATCTGTCAGCCTAGATTCACAGACAGGAGCCTAGCATAACTGTCCTCTGAGAGGCTCCACCCAGCAGCTGACCAACACAGACGCAGAGACCCACAGTCAAACATTAGACTGAGCTCCGAAGTCTTCTGGAAGAGTTGGGGAAAGGACTGAAGAACCTGGAGGGGTTAGGAACTCCACAGGAAAACCAACATAGTCAACTAACCTGGATCCTTGGGAGCTCCCAAATTTACAATTTTTATGAGTCTAAACCATCATTAAGCTCTAGTTTAATTAATCATAACTACCATCATTCAGCAAGCACTACATAATAGAAGCTAACCTAAACAATTTGGTTTCTTTTCACCTAATTTTTTACATACTTATTTAGTGTGTGTGTGTGTATGTGTGTGTGTGTGTGTGTGTGTGTGTGTTGTATACATGTTGTGGAATGTGTGTGTGTAGTGTAAGTGCAAGTGTTGTCGTATACACATGTGGAAGTCAGAGGACAAATTGGTAGTCATTTCTTTTCCATCTGTCATAAGAGTTCCAAGGATTGAATTCAGGTTCTCTTGGTAGCAAGTTCTTTGCCACCTTGCGGGCCAAGTTGCATAATCTATTCAGTGCTCATCTACCACATTTACTTTACTAAGATAGTCCCATCGAAGAAAACCAAAGCTCTAGGAGGCAAAATAACAATCAAGACCACAAGGCCAGAACACCCAAACCTTTTCATGATACAAAGTGGATGGTTTTTCCTGTCCTATAGTCACTTGCTCTGTTGTTGTTTTTTTTATTTTGTACTTCAGAAATATATTTTGATATTTTCTGTCAAAATCTAAGTACTAGAGCCAGTGTACAAGTTTTTAATTTTTAGCTAAACATTTTCCAAACTAGATATTTAAGCATATTCTTTCCCTACCCACTCAACTTCATGTGTTCTCTCCCCCCCCTCTCTCCCCCACACCCCCATGAAAATTAAAAACAAAAATTAGACTAAAATCACACAAGAGCATACAGAGAGGGGGGGGTCTGCTAACTACTCCTGGGCTTGGGTTCTGCCCTGGAGTGTGAGCACATCCAAACAAACTGTTCCCCAGGTAGCAATTGCAAGTAGCTTTTGCAGACTCTCTCTTGATTATTTCTCCCTGCAAAGATTTCTCCCCACTCTGAACCAAATTCCCTTCCAGATTTTCTTGTCTCTCTGATTTGAGTTTGGATTACTGTTTGGGGGACAGGGCCTCCCTTTATATCAGCTGACCTAGAACTGGCAGTCATTCCCCTGCCTCGGGCTCCCAGATGCTGAGGTTACAGTTGTGATCCACGACAAGCAGCTCTCACATGTGTTTTACCTGCTTCATATTTTCCTGATTGTCTTACATTAGTGTTTGATGTTAGGATAATGTGTTTTGTTTCTTTCTCTGAGCACACTAAAAGCCTGTTCGGACCACAGAACCACTCAGCCAGCCTGGAGCAGTTCATCTGGAGGCACACTCTACACTGTTCTTGTTTTCAGTCATGGGTACTCTTCACCACTCTCTCATCACTGACTGAGCACAATTCTGCTGCTTTAACTCAACCACCACTTAATCCTTCCCACCTGTTTAGAGCCCAAATGCAGGAATCGAGTATCCAGGATGAGAGAGTAAGAGGGCAATCAGAGACAAAGTTCACTTTGTCTTAGGTTATGAGAGTAACATTGCTAAGAGAGGTCAGAACTAAGCAGTGCATTTGAGTTGCTATAAAACATAGAATGTTTGTGAAATACTGACTAGAGAGCATTCCATGTGTTCAGCAACCATCAGACTTCCCTAACTGCTTTTAAAAATCACTTCTGTCTTCTTTATGTAGAATGTTTTTCTGATACCTCGTACCACAGGGCAAAATGAAGTACACAGTGCGTTAACAGGATGTGTGCTTTAGGCACGGTGACCACCCGGTCAGTCTGTGCAAAGCAATGAGTGAAAAAAGAAATACTTATAAGTTCAGAAAGACAAACCTGAGAAACTCAAAATGTGTGGTTCGATAGTTCCTTAGGAAGAAGCAGGAATTTACGCAATGGTACTTATGGGTAATTTGAAATAAATCTGACCATAAGCTATTTTTCAAGTTGGTGCTGAGCTATTGACACCACCCATGACTGTCCATTTTCATCCCAGTTTAGCTTTCTCAAACATAAGAGGAAGAGAGGTCGTGTCCTGTGGTATCCAAGGTTTATTTAACATTACTGGCTCCACGTTTCTCTAACCCCCAAGCTCCTCGCTGAGGATGATCAAGCTCATTTTTGGAAGCATAAGACAGAATATGAAAAGAAAGAAGAGAGTGGAGCATCCCTCTGCTCACTCACCCACAAGCTCACTGTGACTGTGACTGTCAACTTAGGAATCTGACGACATCACCGTATGATGGGGGAGGCTGGAATGTGAGAGTCTCATACTGTCTGCTGCCTCTGTGTGGGGAACTGTAAAGCGTAGCCTTCCCTTATTTATGGTGTAAGTAGAGCCGGCTAGCACTTACTGTCTTTTCTTCTGTGGTAGATGAGTTGAGAAAACGACTTTTCAGCTCAGCCAGAGAATCGAGATGTTTTATATAATACATGTATTTCTTAAGCACGCGGAGCCTTTCTTCTGCACGTAACTCCTACCTAGAATGCTAGTTGATATTTCCTATTTCTCTTTAATGCCTGGAGAGCTTTCCAGAATTATAAATGTAAGTCCCTGCTATCTCCTGCCCTCTCTCTTGCTTCAGAATGTGTGGCCATACCACCTTACAAGCTAGCTAGGTGGAGCCTCACATGACGTAGGTTTGAGTTTCAACTTTACCTTTCCTTGCTTTGGGGACCTTGGTGAAACTGACCACCTTTCTGAATCTCAGGACCTTTACCTACCCAAAGAGGGAAGCGTATGCTCAGCATTAGAGGGTGAAAAGGGCACGCAAAGCTATTTAACCGGCTCGTCCGCAGCCCGCTGCATCAGGCAGCTTGAAGTTTCCTGTCGTCCTTTCCTGCCCTAAGAGCCTACAGCTACTGCTGAGGTTTTCATTTCTATTTCTCCAGCCCTTTTCAGTAGGATATAAGGAGGTCTTTCGTATGTACAGGTTGTTCTTAAGTATAGTTATTTTGTTATAATTTTATATTATTAATTGTGGTTATAATTAAATAATTATTAAAGTCATAATATAATTATTGTATTATAATTATTATAAAATATAAACAATATTGTTTTATAACTGGGAATTCCATCTGTATATATTTAACAAAATAGAAATTTCATAATTATGTGTTCTATAATTATGTATATTATGTGTCTATGAGATATATATATACCACATATATATGTGAAATAAGTCTGATCATAAGCGATTTTTCAAGTTGGCACGGAGCTGTTGACACTACTCCTGACTGTCCATATCTGTCACAGCTCAGCTCTTTCAACCATAAGAGGAAGAGAGGTCGTGTGTGTGTGTGTGTGTGTGTGTGTGTGTGTGTGTGGTGTGTAGATTAATCAACGTCCTTTAGAATATGGTTACTAGCAGCTGGTATAATGAATCTATTACCTGATTCTAGACACATGTGTACAGTGTGGGTTGTTTGACTTTATTTCCATTTAGTGCATAATGACAACATTAGAAGGTATGGTATGGAATGATTCTACTGTAAGAAAGCTTGTAATTTATTTAATCATTTCCTCTATTAGCTTTCATTTTCTGGTGTTTTTGAGACACAGTTTCTCTATGTAGACTGCCTCTGCTTCCTGAATGCTGGGATTAAAGGCATGTGCCAACACCACCCAGCTTCACTTCCCATTTTTAATCTATAAAAACACTTGTTAGGCAAGTTTTTATTGTTGTTGTTGTTGCTGCTGTGACGGTGCTTGGTTTATTTGCTGGAACAAGTAAAACGGTAAGAATAATCTCTGTGCAAGCCTACAACCTAAGGGAGGGGGTTTCTAGAATTGCAATAACTGAATCAAAGGCCACAGGGCTTCCTAAGTCCTTCGTGAACTGTCTTCAGGTTCTGTTTTTGAACTACTGCACCATTTAGATAACATGCAAATAACTCATTTTACGGGGAGCCTTTGTAATTACGATCCATTTTAATCATTATTGATTTTATGCACCAACAAATAACATCTCCTTTTTTATATTCATGATTACCAGAGGAATTGGAGATTTGTTCTGCTTATTGTTTCTAATTATTTCCGTTTTGAATTATTTCTTCTCGTGCTTGTTTCTTTCCAGCCTTTTCCCTACTGATCAGTGTTATGTATACCTTGAGTATCTTTATCATAAAAACAGTTCACATTTTTCATCTGCATCTTGATAATATTTATGAATTTTAACTCCGTGCTTTAAGGGGTTTTTTCTTATTTAATTTTATTTTTATTGGATAGTTTATTTATTTACATTTCAAACTTTTCCCGGTTTCCCCTCAAGAAACCCCTATCCCATCCCCCCTCCCCCTGCTTCTATGAGGGCACTACCTCACCCACCCACCCATTTTCAACTCTCCACACTGGCATTTCCCTACACTGGGGAAACGAGCCCTCACAGGACCGAGGTCCTCTCCTCTCATTGATGTCCAACAAGGCCATCCTCTGCTACATATGTGGCTGGAGCCATGGGTCCCTCCATGTGTGCTCTTTGGTTGGTGGTTTAGTCCCTGGGAGCTCTGGGAGGTCTGGTTGGTTGATATTGTTGTTCTTCCTATGGATTGCAAACCCCTTCAGCTATTTAATTTTTTTTTAACTTATTTACTTTATATCCCACTCACTGTCATCTCCTCCCACAATCCTTGCCCTCTCCACCTTCCCCCTTCTCCTCTGAGCAGGTGGCGGCCCCCTGGGTATCCTCCCACCCTGGCACTTCAAGTCTCTGTGAGGCTAGGCGCTTCCTCTCCCACTGAGGCCAGGCAAGGCAGCTCAGCTAGAAGAACATATCCCAAGTACAGGCAACAGCTTTTGGGATAGTCTCTACTCCAGTTGTTCCATGAGTTGACCTAATGAAGGTCAAGCTGCACACGTGCTACATATGGTGGAGAGGCCTAGGTGCAGCCCGTATGTGCTCTGTGGTTGGTGGTTCAGACTCTGAGAGTCCCAAGTGTCTAGGTTAGTAGACTCTCTCAGTCTTCCTGAGGAGTTCTTATTGCCTTCAGGGTTGGTTTAAGTTTTTGAAACTCGAACTTGCCAAGCAAATTTTTCTATCGAGTCCTCTCATAAATAAGCAAAGAGGATTCCTGCTGTATGCACGCATCCGTTCTTAATCCAGAAATCAAGGCAGCGATCCTGATGATTGGCATTCTTTCCAGAAGCCCATTTGAAATCATCTGCTGGTACGGGAGTTGGCCCCCGACCCAGATGCTGCGCTATGAACAGGCAAGGTGGAGATCTCCTGTGCTACAGCATCCAGCCAAGATGGAGACCTAAAATTCTAAGCAGGATATCGCCAGTGTATCATTGTATCTGAGGGAGTTGGAATCAGAGTGAGTGACATCCTGAGGAGACCGGGACAGCGGATGGGATCTTGCCAGAGGAATTGATCTGTCTGCCCCCAAGACAGAGTTGCTAAACTGAGAAATGAGCATATAAAAGGGTTTCGCTGACCCCCCAGCGCTAGGAAGAGCTTTGTTCTCTGACTGGTTTCAGCTGCATGCTGAGTCGTGCTAACGTTTTTTTTTTTGTTGTTTTTTTTTTTTTTTTGTTTTGTTTTTTTATCATTTTTTCTTTTATTGGATATTTTTTAATTTACATGTTAAATTATATCCCCTTTCTTGGTTTCCCCTCCAGAAACCCTGCTATCCCCTCCCCCTCCCCCTGCTTCTATGAGGGTGCTCCCTGGACCATCCACCCACTCCCTCCCCCCCCCCCCCCCCCGACCATTCCCCTACACTGAGGCATGAGCCTTCACAGGACCAAGGGCCTCTCTAGAGGTAGCGACTTACTTGCCTTACATTTAAATTCTACACCCTGGCTTCCTAGACAACACAAAAGCTAATAGTGGCTATTAGCATTTATCCTTGACACCAAATAATGTCTGGACCCTGTCCTAAACCTTTTGTATTCACTGTGGCTTTTAATCATTGAACTTCAGAAACTATTTTTCTCCATGGTTAAAGTTGAAGAAACTGAAGTAAAGAACGGTTCAGTAACTGTCTCAAGGTGAAATCAGCATTTCCAAATCAGACAGACTAAGTCTAGAGATGGCACCTTTATAATATTTCAAAATATTCTATATTAATATTTATCAATAAAAATTTGAGGACAAGTGTTAACTTTAATATGTGTGCATATATATATCATATATATATATATATTGCTTTGTGTATCTGTTTTTTTTTGTTCTGGTTGATGGAGGAGGGTTAAAAATTATGCAGAAGACAATTAGATCTAGATCTCTGGCTTTCGCATCAGCGGTGCTTCAAGAAAGAATACAAGGGAGGAATACAAACATGACAGGTCGGGGGCAGTCTGAAGTGAGTTTTGCATGGAGTTAGCTTCAAAGAGACACAGATTGGATGTACGGTCAAAGTCTGTAAGATGGAGTTCATGTTTATCATTCCTGGGATTCTATGAGCACCGGTCTCCAACAGATCAGGGGAGGGTGCAGAACAGAGGGTGGATTACCAGAAACAGAATATTTGAGCCATCTTCCAATGAACCTTCCCAGACAAACGGGCATGAGTATTCCTAGAGTCTTTTCTCTGTAGGGTCTTGGGTTTATCACGGCTGCAACTTCAGAAGTATAGGTGGCCAGGTAGCAGGTAGCTGCTTGAGGTCCCACACAGTAAACAAGAGAGCTGGACCCACACCCTGCAAACAACTTTTTACCTCTTTCCCTCTGCTCCACCTTCCACAGTACTGCTAGGTTTATTTTTGGTGTGTGTATATAGTCTTATCCTTCCTCGTTAATTCGTCTGTACATTTCCATCCCCTATGGGACACAATGTGGCTTCCAACCTTTCCCTGTGGACAACTCTTAATGGTCTAGCCCACCTGCTTGTTAATCCCTCTCCTTCTAGGTCCCACTTGAAATTTCCATTCCTGACTTCTGGATATACTTGTAAGCCCTCAAAACATCTCTCTCTCTCTCTCTCTCTCTCTCTCTCTCTCTCTCTCTCTCTCTCTCTCTCTCCCCCTCCCTCCCTCCCTCCCTCCCCCCCTCTCAGATTTTATTTAGGGTATGGGGAGGGGAGTTGAGGGTGTAGTAGAGACAGAGAAAGGCAGAGAGAGAGAGAGAGAGACAGAAAGAGAGAGAGAGAGAGAGAGAGAGAGAGAGAGAGAAAGAGAGAGAGAGAGCGCCATGAGCATGTGAGGAGAGAGAGAGAGGAGAAGGGGAAGGGGGAGAGAGGGGTAAGGGATAAGAGGGGAAGGGAGCAAGAGCAAGAGGAGAAGAGGAGACAGCAGGAGAGTGAGGAGAAAGCAAGCAGCCCCTCAATTTCTCTCTTTAGATAGCTCCCAGCATCCTTCATCCATAACAACACAGGCACAAATGAACCACGACTTTTGTCTCATTTCAAATATTGCCTTCTGTGCTGCTGGGTCTGGCATAGGGACATAAGGGGAGTTGTGACACAGCTCTTGCCCATGGAGTGTCGCCAGGTAGTTGATTCCCAAGTCATGAGCTGATGGTCGCTGTTGCCCTGAAGCCAATCTGCTGTCTCTTTTGTTTTACTTTTAAACAAAAAGTACTCAGAGCTAATCACACCATAATAAATGAAACATATGTTGTTCTCAGGAATGAGGAATGGAGTTGGTCATGTGGCTGTGGAGGATGAGGAACAGGCCTTCAGCTTGGCCGTTAGGGCCATGGGAAAGGATCTAGACAACATAAACAGAGACCATAAAATCCTACACAGTCCTTTGTACAAGTTACTCTTTGCAAGATTTGGCCTTGAATTTGGAATTATGAGGAAATGCATATACTCTCCAGTCCAGTGACGGTTGCATTAGTTAGCCAGGGTGAATTTGGGGACATCAAGGATAGAGAGCTAAAGTGGTCTCATGAAGAAAAGGTGTGGATAGGAAAAGAAATTTACAAATACATGTTGTATCTCTGGGTTTATCTCATGGGAGGAAGGCTTGTATATGACTTAGAAATAAATAGTATTAGCAGGAGAGTACATGAGACTATGGAATGGCTAGGATAGGAAACAAAGATGATGTTCAAGCATATAAAAAGTTAGTACTCAGTTCTCCTGGCCACTTGAAGGATTGGAGATGTCACTGCCTAGAGAGAGATTAGGGAGCACTGACTGCTTTACTTACATAACTTTTAAAACTTGGTAAGAAATTATTTCAACCCTAGAAGTCTGTTGTCTTTCTGCTCTTACATGAAAACTGTTACTAAATACTGCTGTCTGATGTACCAGGAAACCATAAGAGCTGTGCCCAGCTACCTGTGAAGAACAGGTTGTGTAAAAACTACAGAAATGTGCTTCTTTCTTTATGTTTAGTTTCTGTTTTAAGGAAGCAGGGGTTGGGACTAATTGTGATAGTATATGTGATTTGTATATGCTTGCCCCAGAGAGTGGCACTATTTGGAAGTGTGGTCTTGTTGGAGTAGGTGTGTCATTGTGGGTGTGGGCTTTAAGAGCTACTCCTGGCTGCCTGGAAGTCAGTCTTCCACTAAGCACCCTTCAAATGAAGATGTAGAGCTCTCAGCTCCTCCTGCTGTACCATACCTGCCTGGATGCTGCCCTGCTCCTGCCTTGATGATGATGGACTGAACCTCTGAACCTCTAAGCCAGCCCCAGTTAAGTGTTGTCCTTAAAAGAGTTGCCTTGGTCATGGTGTCTGTTCACAGCAGTAAAACCCTAACTAAGACACTAAGGATCTGGGATTCATAAAATTTATGTAAATTTAGGGATTTCTAAAAAATATTAACAATGTTCAAAGCCTTGATGATGTGGCTTTAGTAAAGAAAAGACAGGGTTCAGGGTCTCTGGTCAGGAAAAGGTGAAAGAATGAGAAGGGAGAAGGAAAAAAGGGTGAGAAGAAGGAAGAAGGAAGAAAGGAAAAGAAGAAAGAAGAGCAGTTGAACTGACAGCTCCGTCCACTACGGACTCATTATCGACTCAGCGTGACTCCCGTTCCCCTCAGGACCCTCCTCACTATGTGAAGCCTCTCTAGCTGCTTTTTGGTAGTTCACAGAGTTCAATTATGCTATCAACCTGCAACCCTTGGCAAGGTAGCTATTCAGTCCTGTGTTTGTTTCTCACATAGAATATGAGCTCCTTCCACAGAGGAAACAAAAGTTTTAGCTCTCTAGTGCCTCCATCCACTGAATAAGCCGACGAGTGGGTTGACAAAATATTGAATACATGGTTCAATTAATTACCATTGGTAATTTCCTGTGTTTCTATTGGTCCTTAAATTAGAAAAAAGGAGCTGGCAAGACGGCTTAGAGGCTAAGAACACAGGCTGCTCTTGCAGAGAAATGGGAATTGGTTCCTCGCAGCTCACAGCTCCCTGTGACTCCAGATCCAGGATCTTCATCGCCCCCGTCTGACCTGCACAGGTACTGCAGTTACTGCATTACATATTCAAACATACACACATAAGTAAAAGTAAAATCGTTTTTTAAAAAGTAAATAAAATTAGCAAATATCTTCAGTGTACATATAAAGTCTTCCTTAAAACATGATAACAAATCTCCGAGACAGGTAATTCAACAGTTACCTGAAAATAGGCAACTCATGAGAAAATAGGTTCAGAGAGGTTGAAATACTCAAAAGAAATTACACAGATGGGAGTCACCAAAAATTGTTTACTTTCCAATATGTGTTAGATCTTTCTTACTGTGTATTAAATTATTTAAATTTGCCTCTTCAATATTCATTCATTTGTGAAGATTTACAGTTGGAAGAGTTATAAAACATAACCTTTCCCATCAGAAACATAAAAACAGCTGATATCCAAAGGGAAGACATTGCCCAATTTTGTTAGGGACAGATGTGGGGCAGGGGGATGGCTTTGTGGCTCCTGATTTCAGCACTGTAAGTTCAGAGCCAAACCCCGCCACAAGGCTTTGGAGAGGTAAGGCTTACTCTCTCTATTCCTCAGCCTGACATACTGGCAACTGGGCACCCTAGGGATGAAAGGATTCAAGTGAGATGACCTTTAGGAAATCCCCACAAAAGCGAATGATAATAGCAACTTACAAGGACTGGGAAAATGGCTTAGTGGTTAAGAGCACTGTCTGCTCTTCCAAAGGTCCTGGGTTCAAATCCCACATGGTAGCTCACAAGTGTCTGTAACTTCAGTCCAGAGAATCTGACACCCTCCCACAGACAGACATGCAAGAAAAACACCAATGCACATAAAATAAATGTGACAAATAATAAAATGTGACAAGTAATAAATAAATGACTGACAAATATTAGGTACTAGCTGTCATCATTAGAGCAGAGTGTGCTCCTCCTCTTTCACAAATACATCACCTTAAAGATGTGCCTGGTAGTGGTAGTGGCCAAGGAAAAATGACAAAGGTGGCACAGTGCATATGGAGGGGCGGAGGAAGGGCAATGAAAGTGATTAGGAGAAGGTAGAAAAGTACTATTCAGAGGTCAGAGCCAGCTTTGCTGGGCTTTTCCTTTGCTGAAGTGACATGCTCTCTGAGAGAGGAAAATCAACAAGTACGGTTGAAAAACAGGTACGGTTGCACGGTTGAAAAACATAGCCAGCAGATGTTTTAATTACTTATTTTCTTCCTTTCTGAAGAGTGGTTTCTTCCTATATTGGCCAGCTGAAATAGATAAATGCATGTAAGTAGCTAAGAAGCAGAAACAGCAGGACACGCACTCTTATCAGCTGAAGGATTGCTGAACTCTACTGACTGCTTCTCATGCCGAGCCCCATCCCAGCTGGTTTTCTGTATAAGGACGGATGCTCCACAGTTCTCATTAATCAGCCTCATCAGAGGCACAACTGTGCCTTGACATCCTGCCAGTCTAGCTTTCAGTCACTTCCCGATAAGGCAGAGCTCGGGTAACAAAGATGATCGCATTAGCAGAGGCTCAGACTGCAACTCTTCCCTCATGACTTCTTCTTGTGGATCTAGACCAGTGGCTCTCAGCCTTCCTAATGCTGCAACCCTTTAATTGCAGTCCCTCATGCTGCGGTGACCCCCAAACACAAAATCATTTCATTACTACCTCATAACTGTCACTTTGCTACTGTGATGAGTTGCAAGTATCTTATACACAGAACATCTAATATGCAATCCCTGTGGGGTCTCGACCCATAGGTTGAGAACCAGTGGTCTAGCTGGAAAGATCAGTATCTTTCTGGGATGCTGTGCATGTCCCATCAGAGAGACAGAGAAGGAGAAGCAAGACGCACCCTCAAATCTACTTGAATGAGACTCACATCCCTTCTATTCATCTTCACTGGTCAAAGCAAGTCACATAACTAAGCTTTGTCTTTGGCAGGAAGGGAAAAGTTGATCCCATTGAGCATCAGTAATTTGTCTGTCACTCATTTCTACTGACTGTTATTACTGGTTCTTGTTTTACCAGGGCAAAGGTCATTGATCTTTTTCATATATCCTGCTGGCTTTCTGTCAGAAAAATGATTAGTTCTTGGTTTGATATTAACTTTAATGTTACCAGATAGGCATACATATATGAATAGATGTATCTGTTTGGATTTTGCCAAAATTAAATTCCCAGATCAGTACATAGATTTACTCCAAAGCAAATCCTCACAAATGTTATATTGATAGTACAAAGACTCTAAATGGTCAAATTGCTGACAAGAAGTGACTGTGAGTGCTCTGCCCTAAGCAGGACATCTATATCAGCCTTCCCTCCCCAGGGCTCAGGAACATCATGAAAGAGGGGCAGAACTGGAGGATGGGAAGGGAGCTGTGAGATGCTGTCTTCTGGTCATGACATGGACTTTCCACTCAAGAACTCATAGCAGCTGTGGCTACCTACACAAGATCACTCCAGACAAAATTCCAGCATGGACAGAGATGAGACTCGTGAGGCCCCCTATCTGAAGACCTATTAGTAATTGATGATTGCTGGGGGGAGAAATGATCACTTTCCTTTGGTGATGGTCTATGCTCCATTGGATGGCTCCACCCCTGAGCACATACGGGCAGCACTAATTGAACTTAGTTTTCTTACATTAAAAAAAGAGTAAAAATAAAAAGAGGAAAGGACATAAAGTTGGGTGAGGGACCTGTTAGGGAATTCAGGGGGAGGTGAAAAGAAAGCAAGAAGATAAGTAAAATTTAAATACATTGAGTTAAGAAATAAATAAATATCCATCCCTCTGTTCAAAGACATTTAGGGTGTTTCCAGCTCCAGGTTATTATAAATGAGGCTGCTCTGAACATAGTGGAGCATGTGTCCTTGTTATATTTTGCAGCACCTTTTGTGTATATGCCTAGAAGTGGTATAGCTGGGTCCTCAGGTAGTACTATGTCCTATTTTCTGAGGAACCTCCAGACTGATTTATGAAAATGTGGTACATTTACACAATGGAGTACTATTCAGTTATTAAAAACAATGACTTCATGAAATTCTTAGGCAAATGGATGGAACTATAAAATATCCTGAGTGAGGTAACCCGATCACAAAAGAACACAATGGTATGCATTCAATGATAAGTAGATATTAGACCAAAAGTTCAGAATACACAAGATACAATTCATAGACCGCATGAAGCTCAAGAAGAAGGAAGACCAAAGAATGGATGCGTCAGTCCTTCTTACAAGGGAGAACAAAATACCCACAGGAGGAAATACAGAGAAAAAGTGTGGAGCAGAGACTGAGGAAAGGTCATCCAGAGATGGCCCCACCCAGGGATCCATCCCATATATTGTCACCAAACCCAGACAGTATTGTGGATGCCAAGAAGTGCATGCTGACAGGAGCCTGATATAGCTGTCTCCTGAGAGGCTCTGCCAAAGCCTGAGAAATACAGAGTCAGATGCTCTCAACTAACTATTGGACTGAAAACAGGGCCCCTAGTGTAGGAGTTAGAAAAAGGACAGAAGGAGCTGAAGGGGATTTCAACTCCATAGGAAAAACAACAATATCAACCAACCAGACCCCCCCCCCAGAGCTCCCAGAGACTAAACCACCAACCGAAGAGTACACACGGAGGGACCCATGGCTCCAGTCACATATGTAGCAGAAGATGGCTTTATCAGGTATTAATGAGAGGAGAGGGCCTTAGCCCTGTGAAGACTCAATGCGCCCATGTAGGGGAGTGCCACTACTGGAAGATGGGAGGGAGAGGGTGGGTGGGGAAACACTCTCATAGAAGCAGGGGAAGGGAGGAAGGAATAGGGGGATTCCAGAGGGGAAATCAGGAAAGGGGATAACATTTGAAATATAAGTAAAGAAAATATCCAATAAAAAAGAAATAAGTAAATACATATATTTAAAAGTTATATTGTTTTACCATTCCCTATTAGCTATTGGTTATTCTTTTAATCTGTTAAATTTTTGACTCATGATGCTTGGCATTTATAATAATTAAATCTTTTATATATTCACTAATATGTGCTAATAAAAATGACTCAAAGAAACTGAGTATATCTCCCAAGATAAAATGGCTTTACATTGCAGCTCTGCAACTAAACTGCCCTGTGATATTAAAAAGGGCAGGTCTAAATCTTGGGTTTGGAAGTTCATGATGTCATTCTTAATGGAATTGGTGAGACTGGAGAATGTTCATTATTTAATGACTGTAATGGGCTCTGAAAGCGTTCTGTACTCTGTGTGATTTTCAATGCCAAGCCACCAAAATCAAATCAGAAAAAAAAATCACCTAATTACCATGGAAGTCATTCTCTCCATGAGTCAGGGAAACTCACATCTACGTAATTCACCTCACACACAGCTTTCAATTATATTAACCATTTGAGTTTGTATTTTTATTCAAATCACCTTAAAATACCTCAACTCAGTACTCTAGTTCAGTGACATGGTCTAAAATCGTATCTGAGGTAAGACAAGCTATTTTCTTCAGAGAGCTCTATAAAAAAAAAATCTATCTGAATCAGAGAATCGGGATCTCAGTCCCACCCAGTCCCATTCTCATACTCCTAAAGGGTTTCCTGGAAACTATAGTGTACACTGTGACAGATGATTCTAGATCTTTCCATTTAGAAATTAAGGGAAACTACATTCATGTATTTAAAATGCATATGCAAGCAGTTTTAAGGTGGCATCCACAGGTATGGAAGGGGAGAGGACCAACTCCATTGTGGCTACAATCGGATCCATCCACAGAGCCATATTAGCACAAGAATCAGATGCCCACAAACAAGATGCAGAACAGTAGACAAGTTAGGATCAAGATGATCCACCAAGACCATTGCTAGCTGTTCTTGGCCTCATCACAGAGGTGTCTTCATGCCATTAGTCTTGCAAAACTGTCTAGCCTCATTAAGTATGTGACAGCATGTGCCACACCAGAAAACTGCACATAAGAACAGAAAATGAGAGTAAATTGCATTCTGGGAAACCATGATTTATTACTGTTTCCCACTATCTTAACTCATGAACAATCCTCCCCCTCCTTCTTAGTTAGGGATCCTATTGCTGTGAAAAGACACCATGACCATGGATTCTCTCATTAAAAAACAATGTTTAATTGGGGCTGACTTACAGTTTCAGAGGTTTAGTTCATTATCATCATAGCAGGAAGCATGGCAGCATGCAGGCAGATGTCAGAGCCACCTAGGAAAGGCTAAAGGCAAGTAAGTAGGTTTTCTGGAGATGGCCTACTGCTTTGAATGGCTATGGGGGCTAAGGATGGCCTTCAGGGATTTTGTCCCAAGATTGCTTCTTGCTGCTGATATACCTTTTCTGTCACTATTACAAAGTCTAATGGTTCCTGGGCATTAGATCACTCTATTGAACAGATTTCCTTTATGTTCATCAACATAAAGATGAACTTTCATGAGCTAATGCTGTTTAGATGAATTGCTTTTAGGAAGAAAGTTTAAGAGATGGTTTTAGTTGTTTTTCCCAAAGGATATAATAAAGTTAAAATCAAGAATAGAATGTGCCCCCCCACTCCTCATAGAATAGTAGGCAAAGACTGTATAATAAGGAATACAATGAACTTTCACAATTACATTAAAAAGAGAAATAGGTTTGGGACAAATTTGTGATCAAGGACAAACATTCATTCTAGGTCAGATCCAAGGGTGAAGCCATAGGTGTGCACGGTGATAAGGTAAGACCATGTGAAACTGTGGCTTTGAACTTTTTTTTTTTTTTTTTTTATTAACTTGAGTATTTCTTATATACATTTCGAGTGTTATTCCCTTTCCTGGTTTCCGGGTAAACATCCCCCTCCCCCTCCCTTCCTTATGGGTGTTCCCCTCCCATCCTCCCCCCTTGCCGCCCTCCCCCAACAGTCTAGTTCACTGGGGGTTCAGTCTTAGCAGGACCCAGGGCTTCCCCTTCCACTGGTGCTCTTACTAGGATATTCATTGCTACCTATGAGGTCAGAGTCCAGGGTCAGTCCATGTATAGTCTTTAGGTAGTGGCTTAGTCCTGGAAGCTCTGGTTGCTTGGCATTGTTGTACATATGGGGTCTCGAGCCCTTCAAGCTCTTCCAGTTCTTTCTCTGATTCCTTCAACAAGGGTCCTATTCTCAGTTCAGTGGTTTGCTGCTGGCATTCGCCTCTGTATTTGCTGTATTCTGGCTGTGTCTCTCAGGAGCGATCTACATCTGGCTCCTGTCGGCCTGCACTTCTTTGCTTCATCCATCTTGTCTAATTGGGTGGCTGTATATGTATGGGCCACATGTGGGGGCAGGCTCTGAATGGGTGTTCCTTCTGTGTCTGTTTTAATCTTTGCCTCCCTATTCCCTGTCAAGGGTATTCTTGTTCCCCTTTTAAAGAAGGAGTGAAGCATTCACATTTTGATCATCTGTCTTGAGTTTCATTTGTTCTAGGGATCTAGGGTTATTCAAGCATTTGGGCTAATAGCCACTTATCAATGAGTGCATACCATGTGTGTTTTCTGTGATTGGGTTACCTCACTCAGGATGATATTTTCCAGTTCCAACCATTTGCCTCTGAATTTCATAAAGTCGTTGTTTTTGATAGCTGAGTAATATTCCATTGTGTAGATGTACCACATTTTCTGTATCCATTCCTCTGTTGAAGGGCATCTGGGTTCTTTCCAGCTTCTGGCTATTATAAATAAAGCTGCGATGAACATAGTGGAGCACGCGTCTTTTTTATATGTTGGGGCATCTTGTGGGTATATGCCCAAGAGAGGTATAGCTGGATCCTCAGGCAGTTCAATGTCCAATTTTCTGAGGAACCTCCAGACTGATTTCCAGAATGGTTGTACCAGTCTGCAATCCCACCAACAATGGAGGAGTGTTCCTCTTTCTGCGCATCCTCGCCAGCATTTGCTGTCACCTAAGTTTTTGATCTTAGCCATTCTCACTGGTGTGAGGTGAAATCTCAGGCTTTGAACTTTTAATGAGCTTATAGAACAACATGCTTTGGACTTACTATCAACATCTTCCTGTAACTACGCTTTTGTGTAATATTTTTCTATGAAGTAATTTTCTAAAGAACTTTTGTCTAAGAAGGTATAAAAAGTCCAGAGAGAAAAAAATAGAGTATGACATCTGGGGCTCTGCCCTGCCCACCAAATATATGTGTGTGTGTGTGTGTGTGTGTGTGTGTGTGTGTGTGTGTGTGTGTGTGTGTGTGTTTGTCTATATGTATGTACACTTAAGAGTTAAAAGAGTTCAGAATTTCTCACTGGGCATTCTTGCCAGGCCCCTCTGATGCCAAACCTGGCCATTAACTAGCAGACATGGTGCTGGAAATGTAGCTGAGAGGTCTACATCTTGATCCATGGGCAGCAGAAGGATACTGTGTGCCACACTGGGTATAGCTTGAGCTTATGAGACCTCAAAGCCCACCTCCTGAGTGACACACTTCCTTAAACAAGGCCATACTTCTTAATAGTGCAACTCTCTGTTGGCCAAGCATTCAAAAATATAAGTTTATGTGGCCTGTTCTTATTCAAACCACCACACACCTCCTTAAAATATACCTCATAAAATAAGCTATCAGAAGTCCAATGATGGGCTCTGTCTTTTGAAGCCCACACTCACACACTGAGTAAGTACCTTTGCCCTATAATAAACTTTATCTCAATTCCTTAATTCCTCAGTTTCTCTGGTTTCTTTCCCAGATTCCGGTACAAGCCAGGAAAGAGTAGAAGTTCATCTTCTCATTCTGTATCTGAGAGCTCCCCAGCTTCCATCGTAGTGCCATGGTTAAGGCACGGATAAGGACGTAGATCAACTGCCAGATCTTTACATCTCCTCTGTTTCTATGTCTGAAGCTGATTCTCCTCCAATATGTGTAAACACATTCATCTTTTTCTCACTACCCTCTTCAAATGTGTGGAGGGGTGGAGGAAAAGATATCCCTTTCCCAGAGCCTGTCCTTTCTCAGTTAGAGAAGATTGAGAAGAAAATTGTCTGATATACTTTGGCCAGAGTAATAACCAGGGGACTTCCTGTGGAAACAGGCAGCCATTGTCGTGAGGCCAAAGGACATTTTCGTGTCTAAGGATTAACTCCCTGTAGACTTTTCAAGCTAAAATGGCCTTGTAGACCAGCAGGGCTCTTAAACATTAAGCTTTGTTCCATGTTTTAGAAGGTGATTTTTTTTTCTTTCTAAAGTTAAGACAAACTATTTGAACCTTTAAGAAATAGTTTTAACTTTATATCTCTGGCTTTTTCCTTTTAGAATTAATGAACAGACATAATTGGGCTTTATTTCTCTTTGTGAAAAATCCATTGCACATTTTATGTGTCCGCTAACTTCATAGAGTAGCATTCCATTCATTCTGATGACATAATCTTCCAGCCAGTTATTGTTTATCCAAAGGAGAACAAAAGCTGAACTATAAGAGGATTACAAATGTCCAAGGAGGGCACTTAAACCTTACAAGGCATTTTCCCAAACTTCAGCTGGACCAGCCCTTCCATTATCTCTTACCCTTTCAGAGCTCCCCCTAGTTTCTACCTTGCTTGCCCGTGTGTCTTCCTGCTTCTTCATGAGGGTGGGCATACCTCATTAGCAAGCTGGGGGTCCCTGCCCTCACAGGGGAAGTCTCATTGAGCTGCTAGCAGTCTCTGCATTTCAAAGACACTGAATTAAGTGGGATGTATATGGATTTCACAAATGAAAGAATTAATTATCTAAGTAAAAGGATTAAGCTTAGGAAAACCTTTTTTCTGGAAGATTTTTGTTGGTTTCTAGAAACTAATCAATTAAGCAACTTTATTCAAAGTTGTTCCTTTTTTTTTTTCTTTTTTGTAAGGTAGTAATGATAAAAGGGTTTTATATGACAATGTGAAAAGAGGAAATCTCACAGGGCCCCACCCCTCAATGAAGACCACAGGCAACTAATGGCTACTGGGAGAAATAGTTTTCTCTAGAGATAAATTACCTGATGGGCATTAATTCTCAACCTGTGGGTCACAACCCCACGGGCTACCCCTTTGTAGGGGTTGCCTAAGACTATCCTGCATTTTGGATATATACATTATGGTTCATAACTGTAGCAAAATTACAGTTATGAAGTAGCAATGAAAATTACTTTATGGTGGGGGGGAGTCACCACAGTACTAAAGGGTAGAAGCATTAAGAATGTTTAGAACCCACTGGATTATCCAACTTCAAGTGGTTACCCATTTCCTATCCCTAAGCACATGTGCATATGAACAACACTAAATGGACTCGGAAGTGTTTGGGGTGCATGCATGCATGAATGTGTGCGAGCACGCATATGTAGTAATAATTAAAGCAAAACAAAATCATGATTTGAGATGGAACAATGAGCACAGGAGGAGTTGGAAGGGGAAAGGGAGCAGAACAATGTAAACACAGTACTCATGTACAAAGTGCTCAAGGAAATAAAACTGAGTTATTTTATTTAAACAGAAAGGTCAAGGTCATGAACTGAAAGCTTGCTGGTTTTTATGAAGTTTGTTAAATTCTCATGTGTACTGGATCATGCTCTCTAGCCCTAAGTAAATATTATTGACCCTATTTCACAGGTTAAAAGATTAAAGCACACAGAGAACATGCCACTGTTGGGAGAATCTTTTGTGTAAATTGCTTTTCTGTCCTTCCTCACCTACCTAAGGCATTCTCTGATTGTCCAATAAAGAGTCAAGAGGCCAATGTCTGGGCAGGAGAGGATAGGAGGGACTTCCAGGAGGGAAAGGAAAGGAAAAAGAAGACAGTGAGAAGGTCAGATGTACAAGGAATGAAGATAAGTAAAAAGCCGAATGTAGGTTGGAATAAATGGGTTATTTTGATTTGTAGGAGTTAGTTGGGTCCCCAAGCCTAGTCAAAGGTCTTAATTATTGATAATTAATGAAAAGTTTCTGCATCTTTATTGGGAGTTGGCACCTCAGGGACTGTATGGTTTTATGCCGTGTCAGGGGTGGTACTAAGGAAATGTCAAAGGGTACAGAGTTTTAATTGGAGAAGTCATTTAAATAGGGTGTCTTAGTGGGGGTGTCTAGTGCTCTGAAGAGACACCATGACCATGGCTACTTGTTTTAAAAAGGATATTTAGCTGGACCTGGCTTACAGGTTCAGAAGTTCAGTCCATTATCCCCATGATGGGAAACCTGGTAGCATGCAGGCACATGGTGCTGGAGAAGGAGTTGAAAGTTCAATTTCTGAACCCACAGATTGCAGGGAGAGGGAATGAGCTACTTTCCCCGCCTTGAGCTTCTGAACCCTCAAAGCTCACCCCACCTTTGTGACACACTTCCTCCAACATGGCCATACCTCCTAATAGTGCCACTCCCTGTGGACCTACGGGGTCATTCTCATTCAAACCACCACATTTCACTCCCTGGCTCCCCAGGCTTGTAGCCATATCATAATGCAAAATGCATTTAATCCAACGTCAAAAGTCCCAATAGTCTATCAGAGCACCAGCACTGTATAAAAGTCCAAAGTTGAAATCTCTTCTGAGATCCATGCAATCTCTTATCTGCAACCCCTATAAAGTCAAAAGGCAGATCACATACTTCCAACATAAAATGGTACAGAATATACATTTCTATTCCAAAATGAAGGGAAAGGAGCATAGTGAGGAAATACTGGGACCAAAGCAAGACTGAAAACCAGCTGGAAAACCTCCAAAACTCTGCCTCTTCCTGTCTGATGTCAGAGCACCCTTCAGCTCTCCAACTCATTTCAGCTTTGTGGAGCACAGCACACTTCTTTCAATTAGACTGGTTCCACACACACTTAAGAGCTTTCCTTGGCAGGTATCCCGTGGCTTTGGCATCTCCAACATTTTGTGGTCTCCAAGGCAATCCAGGCTTCCTTTCACAGTTTCAAGCAATGTCCTCTCTGGGCCTCCATGCAAGGACACCCATGACACATGTTTGGCCTCAGTGCCTTCCTTAGCTGTGGAGAGAGATTCCACAACCCCTTTCTTGTTTCTTTGACTCTAAAGCCAGAGCCATGCAGCCAAAACTGCAAACTTCTACTGCTCGTTGGGGCTGGAGTATGGCCAACTCGTTCAAATACTTTTTTCACCAACTTTCTACTTTTTTTTTCTTTTTTTCGGAGCTGGGGACCGAACCCAGGGCCTTGCGCTTGCTAGGCAAGCGCTCTACCACTGAGCTAAATCCCCAATCCCAACTTTCTACTTTTTGATGGTTTCCTTCACTGCCTAATTTCAGCTGTCCTGGAACTTGACCTGTAGACAAGGTTGGCCTGGAACTCAAAGTTACACCTGAGTACGATCCAGAGTGCTGGGATTAAAGGCATGTGCCACCATACCTGGCCCTAAGCTTTTCTTTAATTCCTTCTCATGAGTAGGAGGCTTAGTTGCATCTTACCCAGAGGTTACTACTCCCTTTGTTCCATTTAGCATCAGGCTTTAATCTTGTATCTCCTTGAACACAGGACATGGCATCATTAAACTTCTTGGTACCACTTTGCTGTTCAAACTGTACATTTTGTATTTTCCTTGCTCAGCTTGCTCCTTTTTATTATAGATCTCTATAAGTATGGCCACTGATAATCACACAACACAGTCAAGACTAGGCTGTTTTGAAATCTCTGCCAATGCTGTTAATCTATAACTCTTAACCAAAGGCAGGGTTTTTTGGTTTGTTTATTTGTTTGGTTTGATTTGGTTTGGTTTGGTTTGGTTTGGTTTGGTTTGGTTTGGTTTGGTTTTGGACAAGGATAGAAAGCAGCCTCATTCTTCATCAAAACATCCCAATAACGATCTCTAGTCCATATATTAATTTTCATCTCCTCTGAAACCTCTTGGGCCAGTCTCCCAGAGTTCAAATCACCCTCAGCACCTGTCTTAGTCAGGGTTCCTACTCCTGCACAAAACATGACCAAGAAGCAAGTTGGGGGAAAAGGGTTTATTCAGCTTATACTTCCACATTGCTGTTCATCACCAAAGGAAGTCAGGACAGGAACTCACACAGGGCAGAAACTTGAAGGCAGGAGTGAATACAGAGGCCATGGAGGGGTGCTGCTTACTGGATTGCTTCCCCTGGCTTGCTCAGCTTGCTTTCTTATAGAACCCAGGACTATCAGTCCAAGGGTAGTACCACCCACAATGGGCTGGGCCCTCCCACCTTGGTCACTAATTAAGAAAATTCATTACAACTGGATCTCATGGAGTCATTTCCTCAAGGGAATCTCCTTTCTCTGTGATAACTTCAGCTTGTGTCAAATTGACACACAAAACCAGTCAGTATAGCACCACTATCTTCCATGCTTCTGCTAGTATGGCCTATTATTCCCATTTAAAGCATTCAGCTGCTTTCCTAATCAAAAATCCCAAAGTCCACATTCCTCCACACAAAAACATGGTCCAGCCTATCACAGCAATACCTCAGTCCCTGGTACCAACTTCTGTCTTAGTTAGGGTTTCTATTGATGTGAAGAGACACCATGATCATGGCTAGTTTTATAAAAGAGAATATTTAATTGGGACTGACTTATAGGTTGAGAGGTTAATCCATTATCATCATGGTGGAAAGCATAGTGGCATGTAGGCACACATGGTGCTTGAGGAACAGAGAGCTTTACATCTGGATCAACATTCAATGGGAAAAGAGGGTGAACCACTGGACCTGGCTTGAGCTTCTGAAACCTCAAAACCATTCTTTAGGGACACACATCCTCCAACAAGGCCACACCTACCCCACAAGGCTACTCCTCCTAATAGTACCACTCTATAGGTGTCTATGGGGATCATTTTCATTCAAATCACCACAATGAGTGGTATCCTGTCAAATATGATACATTTGTTGCTCTTCTCATCACTGCCCCAAACTATGTGGCAGAAACTACTTAAGGGAGAAAAGACTTATTTTGTCCATGGCTTTAGTTCATAACATAGGGAAGGCATGGCAGAACTCATGGTGACAGACTTTGCAGTAGAGATTCTTCACATCTTGGTGAGTCAGGAAATAGGTGACAGGAAATAGAGACAGAAAGGCACTCCTGATAACATCTCTATGGATGCACCTCCTTCCTGGGACTTGCTTCCCTCATCTAGGCTTCACCTCCAAAAGAGTCCACGTGCTCCCAAAATAGCAACACCAGCTAGGGCCTTGCAAACAACTGAACTTACAGGCCACATTGCACATTCAAACCGTAGCATGGGGTAATTACAGTTACTGTAATAATAATGTAATTATCATGTGCTGTATACTTGAAAATTGTTGAGTATATCATTAAATGTTCTTATACCAAAAGTGATAAATATTTATGTGAATAATATATAAATTGGATTGGTTATTTCACATTGCATACAGATATTAAAATACCAGATTACACAACATAATATATACATTATATATTTGATATATATTATGTATATTGTATGATATGGTATTTTAATATATATTAATATCATTATTATATACTATATATTACTATATGTAATTACAGAATGTATAATATGTAATGTATATAATATGTAATTTATTATATATTATAAAACATGTAATATATAACCACGTTATAGATTATATATTATACATTGTATTATATATTTTATGTTTATATCATATATTATGTATTATAAATTACATATTACATATTATATATAGTATATTACATATCACATATTACACATCATATATTTATTAGCCTAATAAAGCTGGGAAGCATACACACACAGAGTAAGCAAATGTTTATGCCATTATTTAAACCAAAACTCTTTATTATTATATAATAGTACATTTCCATGATTTTTGTGTGCACTGTTGCTTACCATGACAAGCACAGTTCCAGATTCACTGCAAACTTCTTGACTCTGCCTTAGAAGCAAACAGAACTTATGCAAGGTATCAGGCAGAATTCAGCAGACAAAGACATAGAGCAGGAACTAGACTGTAGTTCCGTCTTACTCCTGTGGGGTTCCTGACAACTTATTTAGTTGTCTTAAGTTTATACTTTTCATCCCCAAGTGGAAATGGAAATAGGAACACGTCCACTTGCAGAGTTATTTTCAGGATTCGAATTCTCATTGAGCATTTAATGTCTCCCATCTACATCTGTTACTGTGTTAAGGCATGAAAACTGTCTCTTTAAGCTTTATATTCCTGGTGCCCACTTAATAGGTGCCTTATAGTATGCTCTCAACATTCACTTGATGATTTAAGTGTTTATTATCAAAGAGTATAAACCTCTACAAGCCCTGTTCTATAGTAAACAAGATAGAGAAATACCCAAAGTCAGATACTCAGTTACCCAATCCAGGAAGAAAATGCATACACAGAATAAACTAGACTATTGGGCCTAAAAGAAAATCAATGGCAAAACTGTCTGAAAACACAAGAAGAAGAATGGAGTATTAAGATATGGCTACATACACCCTATCGTAAAAGATGACTTCTTTATAGTTCTAGAAAACAAAATATTGACTGAGTACTTTCATACATCACACATGGCACATCATATATTATATTTTTATTAGTCCAATAAAGCTGGGAAGCACAGTATAACCAGTGCTGTTACTACAATTAACAGTAGAATTACTTGATTACTATTGATTTCTTTGTCCTGCTTATTGAAACTGCAAAGCAGTCTGCCAATGGAGCGAAGGGGGTTTATCCTTGATTTCTGCTGAGGCAGCAGAATGTTCATTCAATATCAGATGCCAAAGTGCATGAGACAGATTGCCAAATGCAGAATTTGTCCCTACCAAAGCGTGCAGAAATATCTCCCTAACGCACTTTGCTCACTTTTAAAATCTAAAAAGAGAAACAGTGAGAAAAAAAAGAAAACGATTTTGAGAAGAAATATTTCTGATGAATGCTGTGCTTTGGATGTCTCCCAAATTACCCATGCCAGAGGACCATCTCTCTCTGCTATAATGACTGGACTTTAAGGGTAGCATTTGAAGAACTGGGTGTTTCTTTAAATAGGCATGAAACATTGACATTTGGGCTAACTAATGCAGTCCTTGGAAGGTTCCTATTCAAGTGGGTCTTATTTAGAATTAAACGACCTCGAAATGGATTGATGAGACAAGACATATTAGTTATTTTTTGTGTTTCTGTGAAGAAAATAGTGCCTGACAAAATCAACTTAAAGAGGGAGCAGCCTACTTTGGCTCATGGCTTAAGAAATAATATAGTCAGGAGGGTGGGGAGGTCAGGGAGGCGGATGGGGAACACCCGTATGGGGGAAGGGTTGGGGATGCGGACTTACGGACAGGAAATCGGGAAAGGGAATACCATTTGAAATGTAAGTAAAGAAATATATCTAATAAAAAAACTTTTAAAAGAAATAATATAGTCAATCATGGCGCAGAAGGCTTTATGGCAAAACTGTGAGGTGGTTGGTTACATTGGGTCACAGTTAGGCAGCAGAGAAAGCAATGCCAACACTCAGGTCATTCCCTCCTTTCTATTCAGTTCAGGACTCCACCCAGTGGAAGGCCACCTCTTCAGTTAAACCTCTCTGGAAACTCTCACAGACATGCCGAAGGCATGCTTCATAGGTGACTCTAAACGCAGTTGAGTTGACAATGATTGGCCTTCACGCAGCGCTTGTATACTTCTGACACATCATGTATCTGTGTCAGACACATCATGTATGTATATTTTCTTGGTAGAAAGAGCTGGCAAGAAATCATATTGTACTCTGTGAGGAAGACCCACCTGACATCTGATTCCTGAGGAACCAAGTAGGTCGTCTCAAGTGGCTGAGGAGCATGAAGTCTGACAAGGTTAATTAACGTAAAGGTAGTCTCCAGAAATGAGGTTCTCAAAAGATTCGCAAAAATTAAAAATGTCTACCTAACAATCACCTTGGGAATGAGCTCAGCACAAGATGCTCAGCATAAAAGTCCACTTATGGTTTTTTTCTTCTGTCCTTTCCAAACATCAAGAGCATCAGAAAGAAGCCTGAGAGCTTGGATGAGAAAACAAAGGAAACACAAAGAAGGAGGTGGAAGGCATCCATGACTGTCACCCATGGCTGCCAACTGCAAGGAGGTCGGTGCTGGGAACAGTGATGCAACTAGCATTGACTCCAGCTCAGCTGGGATGAACATATTGTACTTGGCAGTGCTGCGCTATTCTCTGGAACCCATCTTGTTTCTTGAAAGAGAAGGTAAGATATGCTAGCCTAAGTGTGAACGAGAGAGCTGTGGCACTCACCCAAGTTCTGACTAAAGAGGAGATAGATTGCTTTCATCTGGTGTCTGAACGGGGGCCGGAGGAGACAATACAAGGTTGTGTTTAGGTTACATGTCATGAGTCATATTTACATCACAGGTCATGAGTCATGTTTTTCCACAGAGGTTTGAATCTCACAACTAGATTGTTTCAGTCTGCCCTAATGTCTGTCCTTTTGTTTTCTTCTGTTTCTCTCCTTCATTAAGTCCATCCTTTAATGTATGTCAGTATGACTTTGTTTGTCTGTTGTACTGAGTCTGAAACTGTGCCTACCTGAAGGCTTTCTTGTTAATCTATGTCTGTCCCTCTATAGACATGTGTGTGTGTATGTGTGTGTGTGTGTGTGTGTGTCCATAACAAAGGGGCTCTCTCTCTCTCTCTCTCTCTCTCTCTCTCTCTCTCTCTCTCTCTCTTTTTGACTAGCATGGAAAGAAGGGAAGGAATGAGAGACACGTTGTAGAAATCTTTAACAGAATTTTCAACATATTAAGTGGCAGGCTCCAACTTACCCAGCTAACAAACACTGTTAAGTAATGTCCAAATGCTGCTTTCAACATTCACAGAGGCCCTTCACCATCTGAAGCCACTTCCAGTCCACTTTCTGTTTCCAATAAATGATTGTCATAATGCTTTTGCAAATATGCACACATTAGGGTTACAGCTTCGAATAATAATACATAATTTTAACTTACAGTCATGCCTTAGCTTAGGTGGTCAGAGTTGATTACCTGGGAAACCCAAGGCAAGTAAGATTGATTTGCTTAAAAACAAATTAGGCTGAGTACACAGTAGGTCAGCAGTCTTAGTGACCCTCAAGGTGTATTTCTGCATTCTATTTCTCCCCCAACTGACACTTTCTCTCACATGGGCAATGGGACATAAAGCCCTTTGTTAAAAGACAGAAACACAGACTCAGATACACAGACACTCTGGCTATGAGGTCCAGCAAATGTTCTAGTTTGTTACAATGGCAGAGGTATTTTCATCATAAAAATGAATCACCACAAAAAATAATTGAGAGCTTATATTAAAGCATGCCGAGATTCCTAAACAATATTTTCAACACAATTTTTCATCTTCTCTTAGTCCCTTTTTTACAGAACAGAGCATTAAGCACTTGACCGAACAGTGCCTTGAACATAGAAACAGTTCAATAAATAAAAACTACTGTTACATGTTACACGGAAACATGTTTCTTGAACACTGGCAAGGACAGCCACTCAAAAGGACATCCATGTTTCCGCTTTATATGCTGTCAGAAAGTACTCTGTTATGCACTCTCTTTCACTTCAAACCTTCTATTTACAGACATAAGACTCATATAGAATAAGTTACACTTGTACATTTCAATGCTGCAGAAACTTTAATACTTACAAAGTTCAAGATGGTGTATAAAACACAATTCATTGAGACAGACCCTATAAGAAGAGTGTTTGTGGTGGTTTCAATAACAATGACCCCCATAGGCTCATATATGTGAAGGATTTCTCCCCAGTTGGTAGAATTGTTTGGGAAGGATTATGAGGTGTGGCCTTGTTAGAGAGGGTGGGTCACTGGAGTTGGGTTTGAGATTTTAAAAGCCCACACCATTCCCAGTTAGTCCTCCCCTGCCTCCTGCCTCCTGCCTCCTGCCTCCTGCCTCCTGCCTCCTGCCTCCTGCCTCCTGCCTCCTGCCTCCTGCCTCCTGCCTCCTGCCTCCTGCCTCCTGCCTCCTGCCTCTTGCCTCCTACTTGTAGATCAGATATAAGTACTCAATTATTGCTCCAGCACCTTGCCTGTCTGTCTGCTGCTGTGTTCCTTGCCATGATGATCATGGATCCTAGCCTTCTGAATTTGTAAGCCTGAATAAACATTTTTTTATGGGTTGCCTTGGTCATGGAACCTCTTCACAGAAGTAGAAAAATAACTAAAGTAGTGATTGATAGGCCTCAGAGCCTATGGGTGTGAGTAGAGGTCCAGCAGGAAATGCTGAGGTAACATCAAGCATACTCTGAGCCTGGTTTTTTTGTTTGTTTGTTTGGTTGGTTGGTTGGTTGGTTGGTTGGTTGGGTGGTTGGTTGGTTGGTTTTGGTGGTGATGGGTTTTGGTTTGTTTGTTTGTTATAGCTGCCTATGATGTCATTCAAATGGGGCAACAGCACTTGTTGAGGCAGCGGGCCTCCATTTTCTCCTTTGTAATGAATGGAAATAGAACCAGCTGGAAGAGGACACAGGCTGCCATGAGGGTACCTTTGCATAGAAGAAAGGAAATGTCTTAGAATCCTGTGGAAAATCAGAAAGAGAAAATAGTAAAAAGATATTTTTATAAATATTGGAGTTAAGGACTACAAAGAGCTGCTGAAGGGCCTTCAAGGCTCATATCCAAGAGAAAAATACTTTTATAACTCAATGGAAGACATTTCTCTCTGGGAACCTTCTAGAAAGAAAGTGGGATACCAAACAAAGCCATGCTATTGGGACCTTTGCAGGTAAGTACTTGACAAAGGTATTTACTTCCCTCAAAAGTCATTTGCTTCCTTACCACACATATGAGGCCAAACAGTCCAGAGTCACAGACAGAGAAAGCCCAATATCCCACACACATGTTCACAAGGTCCAGAACTTTCCTGGCTCTGTGAGCTCATCCAGGAGTAGGATGATAAGCTTCAAGTCTTTCACGGGCAACTTTCCAAACACTTTGTTCTACAAACCAAAGAAGTATGTACTTGTGGTCCTCTTCCAACACTGAATTAGTTCCTGTTTGGGGACACACACTGAGAAAATGGAGAAGCAACCAGAAAAAATAATAGAGGAGACCCCTCCATCTACTTCTATAAAAAGCGTGACACAGACAGCATCAGTCAGGATGCCCTGATGCATTATCTTTGAATATCAGGTGTGCATTAGGTGGTGGAGAATAAGCCGAGACCTATGGTTATAAAATAGATATACCAGGTGGCCTGGGCTTCTGAAGTAAGTGCAAATGCTTCAAAAACTGGCTTCCCACTTGGAGTGCACCTTGCAATTGACTAGACAAAGGAATGAAAAAAAAGACAGAGTGACTGGTGGCTAGTGACAATGCCATCCAGGTCTTGACAGTAAACCCTGAAACTATGATGATCTGTTATCATGAGAAAGAGAAAAAAATAATTTCTTGAAAAATAATTTTTTCATGATAGACTATACCCTAATATGAAGGAAATGAGACTCTTACCTTCACTCTTGGTGTGGAAAGCTGATGTGACTTCACTTGGGGGATAAAAGAAGACACATTTATATGAAGACAATAAGAAGTCACAAGGTCTCTATTTCCAGGATTTCATATATTTGAACTTGGGGATACTAAACACGGATTGAATTTTGACAATGAACCACAAAAATGTGTGAAAACACTAGGCCTAAGATCCAGACAGTGGTTTCCTGCTGACTTTGGATGCCTGTCCAGCTCTGGGGTCCTATGTTAGTGTCTGTGGTTCTTCAGGGTGATGCAGGTGCTGGGAAAGGCTCCTGTCAAGGAAGCGAACGGCCCTCCAGATGGACCATTTCCTGCAGTTGGTAACAGTTACTCTCAGTTTTTTCTCCCTTCATGTAAATTAAATTTTTTGGTATGCCATGCATTCTTTATTTTCCCAATAGCATCATTATCAAATGGTGGAAAACTGAAGTAGAAAAATACTTGGGTTTTTTTTTTTTTCACTTTAGGAATTTCTGTTGGGGAATGCTTGTTTGATTAATCAGAAGTTACAGTGCTGCTCTCCCTGGACTTTGCAGGCAAATGCTAATGACCCAAAAGGTGCTTAGAGTAGTGAGAGCTGAGATGTGGAAGGCTCCCTAAGGACACGGTACAATTTTCCACATTCACTTTTACTTATGCCATGAAAGCTACTGTTTATGAGATTATAATTTTGATTTATGGCTTTTTAGGTTTTTCCTGACAGCTGTTTATTTTTAAATCATAATTCATAGAAAAACCAAATGCTTTCACTTACGAAAAGTATCCCTAGTCTAAGTAAGATCTAGTGCACAGCTCGTAACCAAGTGTTATTTGTCTTATAAACAGTCTTTGTAGAAACAGAAACACCTTCTGATGTAGATTTTCTGATACAGTGAGGAGGCATTCCTTTTGAAAGGATAGATAGCCATTAGTGCCTTTAGAACTAACCCTGGGAAAACATTATCAAAACATTCCCCTTGTCTGTACTCATAAAACAGCAGAAGGTATGACTATGCTACCCAGGCATGGAATTCCCATCTTTGTAAGTGAGTACTACTTGTAACAGAGTGTGGGTTTCAGGCACTTGGCAAAGGGGTAGACCAGAAACTCAGAAATGAGTTTAGAGGGCTGGAGAGATGGCTCAGTGATTAAGAGCACCCAACTGCTCTTCCAGAGGTCCTGAGTTCAATTCCCAGCAACCACATGGTGACTCACAACCATCTGTAAGGAGATCTGATGCCCTCTTCTGGTGTGTCTGAAGACAGCTACAGTGTACATATATATAATAAATAAATCTTAAAAAAAAAAAAGAAAAGAAAAGAAATGAGTTTAGAAGAGAGGGAAGTGGGTATGGCAGAGTTGGGGAAATGTTTTTTTTTTTTGATCCAGTTGTGCACATGAATGGCACCAAGGATTGCTGAAGAATCATCTTTGTCTCATGAATTCCTCTTTATTCTACACAATGAAAGATAACTTAAAATGCTAGACTAATATACAGACCAGTCCTTATATCACCCCATTGGTAATGTGTAGCAGAGGAGCCTACCCACCATCTTCCTGGAGCTTTTCCAGACAGTGTGGTGGTTTATATGAAGTCCTTTAAGGTTTCTATGTGAATTTTAAATATGGCATGTAATTATTGTAATGTACATATGTATGCAGTTGTGGTAATGATCCATGACTATTGGTGTTTTTCGCTGTAAATTCTGAGAAAGCTTATTAGAGCTTATTCTCTGTTTTCAGACTATCTCTTTTGAATTAAAGTCTACTGTAAAAATGGAGTGTTCATTACATAATTTTGAGAAAGACTATCACTATCATATCAGCAACATACCAGTAATCTGTCCGACCTTTGACCTTTAATGTTGCCACTCATTTTTGCATTTTCACGGATCCATGAAAGAACGAAGGGCAACACCAGGAAGTACTGAACAAGTGTTCATCCAAGCTCTGAAACTTTGACAATGCCAGATACTATAATAATGACTTTTCTTATTCCCACTAACCAAATACCAGAGAAAGAATTTGTTTCGGATCACAGTTTCAGTGATGTCAGTCCAGAGTGGGAAGGAAGACTTGGCAGAACAAAAAAGTTTATGTCATGGCTGGCCTGAAGCAGAGAAAGATACAACAGAAACCAAAGCAAGATATGACACCAAAGACCCACCCCACCCCCGTGACCTACTTTCTCTAAGCCCCATGACTTACATTTCACCACTTGTCAATCATGCCATCAGGACATTAGTTCATCAGGTCCTCACTATCCAGTCATCCTTTGGGAAACCCCTATAAACACACTCAGAGGTGTGCTTCACTAATCCACTAAAAGTTCCTTTTGGGGGGGGGGACTGGTGAGAGCATGTTTGAAGACAGTGTTTCTCTGTGTAGTCCAAGCTGTCCTGGAACTCATTCTATAGACCAGGCTAACTTCAAATTCAGAGATTTACCCGCCTCTGCCTTCTGAGTGCTGAGATTAAAGGCGTGTGTCACTATTACCTGACATCCCTAAAAGTGTCCTAATCTAGTGACAATGACAATCAAAATTAAACGTCCCAAACTTCTACACCTAAACTTCATTTGCTTCAGTTTTTATATTTTCTCAGTTTCCCCAAAGAAAATATTTTCTACCCTTTAATGAAAATTGGCCATCTATAAGGATTCTTAAGGCACATGGGGAATCATTTCGTCATTATACTTACTGAACAACCAATAGATTTCTCAAATACCATGGTTCTTGTTCCACAGACATCCTTGCAGTCTTCCAAGAAAGGTAATGGGACTACAAAGAGAGAGCATGGGTGAAGAGCAGTTATCACATAGCAACAGATCTGGCAAGGTAGCAGAGCTGATCTTGACCTTTCTAAATGTTTCATTTAACATGGATCCTGGCAGATACCATTGAAAAAGTCATAGATGCTATAGAGAGGTGACTGGGCAAATCCCATGCAAAAGCATGTCTCGCTATCTACAAGGTCAGCCTGGTGCAGAACTGCTACAACACTGTATACTGAGTCTACAGTTGAACAACCCTGGTTGAATTCTCACTGAGAGTGAGAAGATGAGGCTATGGTGTGGGCTTTCCAGGAAACATAACAAATCAAAAGAATGGAGAGTTGTGGTTCAACATGAAGGGCTTTGTGCTCTAAAAACTTAAATACTGACACTCTACGATGCTGTCAACGTGTGGTCGTCTTAGTACTAGGATGCTCACTATACATATAAGAAAACTCACTGTGAATTTTCACCTTGAATAGCAGTGACTGATACACCTGACTCACCGGATAAACTTGGCTCTTAATCTCACTCTCCCTAAGGAACAGAGTGTTTGCTGTCTTCCTCTGCCATTCCCTAAAGATTACTTACCCATTATCAGGTTCTCTGTGAGCTACTTAGTTCCTTCTTTCCAAAGGCTTACAGTAAAAATATCTGCCCCCGAGCAGATATTTTACCCTTTCCCCTATTAACTATCACCTTGTCCTGTTCCTACCTTGTATTAATTTTTATTTATAAATACAAAATAATATCTTAAAATGTCTTCTCTTCTGAGTCCCATCTAATCCTTGGAGATCATATGTCCTTGTCCCAGTAGGTCTAAATTTCCATTCCCGGGGATGCCATAGATAAGCAAGGTGGGAAGGGGAGAACTGAGCTGGGCAAATGCACATAAGCTAATGCCTTTACTAAATCGTGTGTGTGTTTGTGTGTGTGTGTGTGTTATATCATATATATTATCTTTCAAAAAGATTTGTGTTTAACGGGAAACCAATTTATACCTTCATTTTCCCTCTTACAATACTTTAAAAATAATACCAAGATTCTTCTGATTTCTTAATAAACGTGAGGCAAAGATGAGGTCACTGGTAGCAAGGAGAAGTTTCACAGCATTAGCCTTCAGCCAATCACCTTGTTATGACAGAAAACAATCCTATGCCTTTCCCCAGGCATCAAACTTAACGTCTTACGTGGGTGGGGTAATATTTCTCCTAAGGACAAAATTCCTGCACTATGCCTATCATATATACAACTTCTTTCCTTAATATAAAGCACATGAAGGAAGATGTATGTAATAATAGCTTTTCTCATCATCTCAATGTGATACCTAACAGAAGGAATCTGTGAGATGAAGGATTCATTTTGGTTCATGGTTCCAGCGAACACAGACCATCATGATGTCCATGATGTGGCACTGGTGCTCTATCTCTGATAATAGAACCTTATGGTGTCTTCCACTTTTAGCCAAACAAGAAGTGAAGATCGAGCTAAATTATAAGCTTCAAGGCTCATCCTTGACAGTCTACATTTGCCAGCAAAGCCCAATTTCTGAAAGATTCCATAATTTCCAATGCTGGATAGATTTATTTGTTTGTTTGCTTGCTTGTTTGTTTATGGTCAACTTTGGCATAGCCGGGATCATCCAGGAAGAACGTCAATTAAGAAAATACCTCCATCAGATTGGACTGTAGACAAGCCTACAGGGTATTTTCTCAATGACTGGGAAGGTCCAGCCCAATGTGAGTGGTGCCAGCCACCACTTGTGTCCTGAGTTGTATAAGAAAGCAGACAGAGCAAGCCACAGGGAACAAGGCAGCAAGCACGGTTCCTCCGTGACCTCTGCTTCAGTTCCTGCTTGCCTTGACTTCCCTTCATGGTAGACTATAAGCCGTAAACTGAAATAAATCCTTTTCCTCCCCTAGTTGCTTTTACTCATGGTATTTTATCACACCAGTAGAAAGACTATGACACTTTCCAAAGCAGCATCACCATCAAGGGACCAGTTGGGGACACTGAATGTATTTGGACCCACCATTTTTTTCTTTACTTCCATTTATCTCTATTCCAGGATGTAGACATAAACTACTGTAGCTTTTCTTTTCCACTTCTGGACTCCATCAAGATATTAAATATCCAAAGTGCTTTGTTTACCTCAGATATTCCAGGAAAAGTGCCTGGAAGAATCGAGTCATCCTATGTTTTCATCTTCGAAAATCCCTCCATATCAAAGGAAGCTACAAACAGGTCCGGGCATACTTTACCACTTTTCTCACACCCACCATTTTGGCACACTCACTTAGACTTAAGCCAAAATCATCTATACTTTAAAAAATCAATACTGCATCTTCTCCCTACTTCTTTTACACAACTCAAAAGACTGATGCCTCTTCCGTGTTCTTTCTTTTGTCTTCCATGACTCCTCTAAATTCTCAAGGAAAATTCACAAAGAAAGACCTTACACATAGCATGTTTTCCTTTTTTAAATGTGCTTGTTTGTATGTATATGTAAATGTGGTGTGTGTTTATTTGTGAGTGGTACATGTCTGTCTATGTGATTTGTGCATGCGTGCAAGTATGTGTGTGTGTGTGTGTGTGTGTGTGTGTATGTGTGCATTACACATGCCCATGCACACAAGGAAGTCTACTACTAACATTTCACTTTCTCCCTTGCTTCTTTGAGTCAGGATCTCTTCCCCAAGCCTTAAGCTAAACAAACAGACAGCAAACTCCACATCTTCCTGTTCATGCCCCTGACCATGCTGGAGTTACAGGTCCACAACTAGATCTGGTTCTTTACATGGGTGCTGGGAATTCGAACCCATATCTTCATACTTAAACAGAAATTACTATTACCCACTGTGATATCCACCCAGCCCCACTTTTTTTGTAACTCCCAGATGCCATTAGCAGTTAACATAGTAACTAGTGGTCTTTCAACAGAGAGTCTGGAACAGAGGGTTGACTGTCTATGGATTGGAGTCTAGAGCCAGGAGTTGGCAGTCTAGGAGTTCAAGACCTTTCAAACAATGAACAAAGAAATCAACACTGAGGAACAAAGAAAGAAAAACTGTTAGAGTGGAAGTAAGCAATTATTCAGAGTGGAAAGCGCCCTCTGGGGCAGAGTGAGGTCCCAGACCTGATAGACTGACTACAGTAGTCTCTAGGTTGGCCTTTTTGCAGCGCTCCTGGGCCCTTCCTCTCTGTCCCTCTGTTCCTGTCTCCTGTTGCTATATCTCCTCAGTGTAGATGAAGCATGACTCAAAGAGATAAAAAAGCACTGAGGTCACATCCCAGTCCACGTGAGGGCATGGTGCAGGCGTTAGCTCTCTTTGCATTCCAACTGCTATGGGAGAATGTTACCTTTACCTCAGCCCTTGTCCCTCCCTGTCTGTACCAGGCTAATTCCTCACAGTATCAGAACAGTCAAGTCCAGCAGTCAAATGCAGTTGTGTCACATGTTTGGTTGGCTCTGCTTTGGCTGGCTTCAGATGTGCCCCTGACAAGTACGTTACCGACCTCAGACCATGTTGTATAGTAGTTCCCTCCAAAATGAACTGTCCCCAACCTCAAATGTCTTAGAGAACAAAAACCAGCAAGATTTCCTCCCTCATGGCTATAGAACTCCTGTGGATATAGAAGCAGAAAGCAATCGCCAGGAAAAATACTCATCAGGTAAACTTCCTGGAGAGATTTCCCAACGAGGCTCCTGCCTGCAAGTCATGGAGAGCTCCACGGTTGCAGCTTCTGAGTAATCAGCCATGCCAGGGTGGGGACTTGGGTGATACAGCAGCCTTTGAAAGCATCTCCTTTACTAGGTAACCCATAGTCCTGTACTTAATTCCACTCCTTAACAAGTTAGACAGTATAAGCACACTACCTTGGCCTGTCCTGGGTTCCCTCTCTAGGGTGAATAGATGTTTGTTCTTGCCTGTCTCACTGAACACAACCGTACGTGGTCTATTAGTTCTGAAATAGCAGGAACACCTATATTTTAAATTCTCTCTAGAAAGAGCAACTGAGAAAGCACCACACATTACCTATTCTCCCTGTTGTCCCTTTCTTCCCTTATTAAATTTTTACCCAGAATCTGCATTTCTTTTGTTTTTTATGATCTTCAGTGTCTGTTCCTAACTTGAGCTGTGTCTGGAAGTAAAAGTAGGTTCCAGAAGAAAGGGGCAAGGAGGAACAAAGAAAGCCATGGCAGCAGAGGAATGGGGGCCACATGCTTGGGGACATTTTCTTCCCAGGAATGCTGCGGAGGACGGGAAACGCTTGGTCACTGGCCTCCTGTCTCAAGAGGCACATTTAAGTACTCGGTGGTTCTCTGCAAAGTCATAGTAGCTGCTGCCTCCGTTTACCATATGGGGTCATGTACAGATTGTACAGACACGAGTCGGAAAAATCCCAAAGGTAAAGGTGGGGTAAATCTATCAGGAATATGACCTACACACAGAGAAAGACACACATGCACATGTGCAATGCATGTGCACAACACATGAACACACACACATACACACACACACACACACACACACACACACACCTAAAATTGAATTGCTTTCATTTCTACTCAACTCTTTATATCCCAAGTTCTACATCCGTACATTCAATCAACCATAGGTCAAAAATATTCAGGAAAAAATACTGAAATCACACAGGTTTTATTTTCGTTATCATTTCCTAAACAACACATGCAGGAAAAACAATTCATGCCACACTTGCCTTGTGCCAGGCAGCATGAGTGGTCTAGGGATGATTTAAACTGCATTAGGAGACTGTCTATAAATTGCATGTCACATAAGGGACTTGACCATGTGCAGACATTGGTGTCCATGGGTCCTAGAACCAGACCCCATAGACAATGAGGAACAATTTCAAATTATGAATTTGATTTTGTTTAAAGGAAGAATTTCTCTGTGTTGATGTGTGTGACATATATACATATATATGTATATGTGTGTGTGAATACATATACACTCTACATCAATCCTCTATGTCTTTGTCTTACAAATGAAGAAACTAAGATCAAATGCTTCTCCCAAGGTCACATGAAGGAGCAGCCGACCAAGAACAGAATCTGGAGTCTCTAAAGCTCTTCCTATCCTTGTCTAACACTGAGTCAATTTTCAGATATCAATAACTCAAAGGGTCACCAAGACTTGCTCTTTTCCCCACATCACTTTAAGGAAAGACAGCTTGCTATTAAACTGTTATCAATGTGTGTATAGTAAATAAATAAAAATCAGCTTCCTTCCTTCACAAATACTTCAAAATCCTAAATCCTTCAATAGACTCTGCCCTCTGCTTTCTATCCTGACAGGTGTCAGTGAGATCAGAAAGCATCTCTGAAAGGAGTCTACAACTCTTGGCCATCTACCAATGCAATAGTAGTATGTGGTCAAAGAATGGTCCAGACAACAACGGATTTTTAAAAGATTGAATCTTTATTTTCAGTTATGTGTATATGTGTTGGGGAGAGTACACGCACATGTATGTTCAGGGACCTTCAAAGGCCACAAGAGAGTTTTGAATCTTTTGGAGCTGGAGTTCAGGACAGCTTTGAGCCTTCAGTTACTGGTGTTGGGATCTGAACTTGGGTCCTCTGAAGCAGTAAGCTACACGTGTTCTTAACCCTAGCCGCTGAGCCATCTCTCCAGCCCCCAAAGTGGATTTTTACCTTGAATCAAATGTGTTCCTTAAAACAAGCCTTTGAGGAAGGAAGGGAAAGGCTGTGACTACAGCTTAGGCAGATGAAATTTATGCTTCGTTCCCAATGTTGTCATTAAATATTAACTAATCATGGAGAGGAAACAAACCCTCGCATTCCGGCCACTTTTCTGGAGAGTTCTGTCTCTTGTTGAAAAGAGATTTAGACACTGAACAGAGTTTTCAAAGCCTTGCTGGCTAGAGGAACAAACTTGCTATGTTTAAAATCAACAAACTAAAAATACATATGTGGAGTAGAACCCCAGTGTTGAGACCTGAGACTAAGAGAAAACAGGAAGTGGTTCAACCTTTCTAGGGATAAAATGTACCTTCTAATGCCGTGCTAATTCATGTCTGTAATTATAACAAGATGGCCTGGGAACGCCAGTTTGCTCTATGTCTTGCTAAAAGAACGTATACAATTATGAAGGCTTATGATAACTGTATTCTATGCCCCACATTAATTTTAGTTTTTCCATATACATTGTTTCACACAATAAAAAAAGTATTCAGGTGAGAAAACTGAGAAAAGAGTTAGAGCTTTATGAAGCCAAGATCGTGATGTTCTCACATCTCTGTTAATGTGCACAAAGATGTTCCCTCAAAGCCGGGTGTCCTAATGCAGACTGCTAATCCCAGCACTTGGGAGGTGCAGCAGGTAGATCCCTGTGGGTTCAAGGCTGGCCTGGTCTACACTGTCAAGACTACACAGAAAGAGTCTGTCTCAAAAAAAACAAAAACAAAAACAAAAACAAAAACAAAAACAAAAAAACAAAAAGCAAAAAACAAAAAACAAAAACAAAAATTAAAATTAAAAATAAATAAAGTATTCCCTCAAAATTCAGATTTGGGTTTTTGTTTATTTGCTCTTTGGTTTTTTGTTTTTGTTTTTAAGTTGGGTTCCATCCATATAACCGAGGCTGACCTTGAACCTGCTATGTAGCCAATAATCACCTTAAACTTTTGATTCTCCAGCCTTCATGTCTGAGGTGCTGGGATTACAGGTATGCGCCATGCACAAGGCCAAAACTATTAATTTTAACAAAGAAAAACATACAGTAGGATAAACCAAATGGAATTTAAGGCATAAAATTATAGTAGTATACAGTATTTAGAAATAAATAATCTTCAACTAGATTAAACAGTTGAGAAGAGAATTAATGAACTGAAAACAAAATGATAAAATTATCAAAGTGGTGCAGGGAAAGATCAACACAGAAAATACAAAAAGAAATGGAAAGGATATAGAACATCTAGTGAGGCTAATATGCTCTGAAATCTCAACAAAAGAGGAAAAAAACTCAATAAAATACAAAAACCTGGGAAATAGGCTGAGCTGTAAGTCACTTGGAAGGTTCAAGATCAGACTAGACAGCTTAGGGAGACCGTGCCTGAAAAATTAAAATGCATACACACACACACACACACACACACACACACACACACACACACACATATCAGAGAGAGAGAGAGAGAGAGAGAGAGAGAGATTTTAAAAGGAATTTCAAACTCACCACACAGGTTACTGTCATCAGCTACTTTAAAATAACTCCCTAACAATCAATATTAAAAAGAATACAAAATGATAAAATCACTTATGGCCTCCGAATCTTAATTACCTTTCACTTGGATTTAGAAACATGCCATGGAAGTTGTTTTCCCTGGTTCTCTATTTCTACTTAAAGAAAGGAGTACTGAAGCATATGATTACTGCTTTAGTGGGTTTTACTTTCTTGGTGATAAAAATGGTTTTATCCCATGACTATGTTTTTTGGGGGGGGGCGGTTGAAATAACTCTTCACATACTGTACATTTTTGCTTTAGTGCATATAAATATATTTATTACCCTACTAAAAATTTAAAAGCAAGTCATGTATGTGTACATGTGTGTGTGTTCGTGCGTGTGTGTGTGTGTGTGTGTGTGTGTGTGTGCGCGCGCGCGTGTGCATGTGTGTACGTGTTTAGCTAGTGTGGTTAGGCAAGTGTTCTACCACTGAATTTTTTTAAAGCAAAGAGTAGTTGCTTTTCTGAGCTTTTAAATACTACTTAATTTTTAGGGAACAAGAGGTTTCAAATACTTAGGAGATTCCTCAGGTGGGTTTCCTATCAAAATAAATGTGACCGAGAGGATGCTGGACTCGGGATCATTTTTCCAGTGATGTGGTACTCAGCCGTCAGTCTGAGAGAGAGAAGACACCTGGGGGAAATTCCTAGTTTTAAAAACCATTCTTTAATGTATTTGAATTTTACAAAGACTATCTCTACAAGTCTGCTGATAAATTTTTTTTTTAACTCTCCCAACACTATTGAATTTCATAGACTCTATGTGAGTGCTTATTTCCTGAATGAGCCTAAGGTATATTGTGATTGTAGTTCCTAGATCATAAAATGAATGCGGTTAACTAGTGTCTACCAAGGTGTATGTTGGAACTTGATAGAAATCTGATCATTAGCTGCTTCACTCACTTAACACTGAAGGCAGTGAGCACGCTGTTTGGTAGCGAGGTACTTCAAAGGATTCATTTCCTTCTAAAAGGAGTCCGTTACAAGCCACTGTCTAGGCAGATGAACACAATGCTAGCAAATATTTTCAAACTTTTCTTAATAATATTAAAATTTTGCATGGTAAATTTTATTTGATATGCAATGGTTTTTATTTTCATTTTGTGCGTGGATGTTTGGTCTGCATGTGTGTCGGTGCACCACATGCTTGTAGTACTCTCAGAGGCCAGGAGAGGGCGTCAGATTCCCTAGAAACTAGCATCACAGATGGTTGTGAGCCACTAGGTAAGTCTGGGAATAGAACCCCGATCCTTTGAAAGAGTTTCCAGTCTGCTTAAACAAACACAGGCCATCTCTCCAGGCCCCAGGCAAACAGTGCACTTTGTTAACTTGTTAGACTTTCCCTCAATTAAAATATAAACTATATAAATGTCTTTATAATCTTTTAATTTTAAAGGTCACAGATTTGACTTTGTGACAGTCACTCAAGATCCTTTTATATCATATGGTATTATCGCTGTTGTGATGGCAACATAATTTAATGCCGAATTAATTGCGTTGGCAACTTCATAACAGAGAAACTAGAAATCACTGTCTTTGAACTGATCCTTGTGAACATGAATCAGATGACCTGACTCTCAAAGCCCATCAGAAAGCAAAGGAAAGGAGAAACCATTCTGAACAGAGGAAAGGCAGAGATCAAAGCTGGCCTCAGAGCATAGTTCACGGAAACAGCAACAGGCAAGAGGTCAATGGCCCTAAAACTAAATTCAAAACAGGGTTTGCAAACTGGGACAGAAGTCAACCTAAAAAGAAAAAAAAAGGAAGGTGAGCAAGTCCTTTCAGACTTCCCCCACACAAGCCTGAAGCTTCTAGCTAGTGTTGGGCAACCCATCTCTTTCAGAAAGGAGAGTTCACCAAAACCCTTGACCTTTGGAGGATGTTAGTGTGAGTCAATAGGTTACTCTGAGCTCATCAGTCAAAGAACCCCAACTGGCATCTGCGTTCTGTCAGTACAAGCTTTTCAATGTCATCTCAGTGGTTTAGGATCAAGTCAAATCTCAAACAGTGTTCCAGTGGACAGAGAGAGGAGACCTAACATCCAATTAAAGGCAACTTTCCTTGGTTTTGACTAACTAAATAAAATCACTTCAGTGAGTACTTAGCGTGTGTCCTGTGAACAAAGGCTTCCACAACAGAGGCACACCACCACTACCACGCTCTAGTAATCACCCCACAGAGACATGAGCAGTGATCAGATTCTCTCTGACCCCTGCTTAAGAGGTCCACCTTCTGCCTGAAAAGACTTCCAAAGAACAAAATGGAACGCCTCTTATTGCTTCCTGTTTCACTTTTTTTTCTTCTCTCTCTCTCTCTCTCTCTCTCTCTCTCTCTCTCTCTCTTACAAATATTTGGCTCAGTAGTACATTCAGAGATCAAAGTGTACAGCATTACTAGCAAAAATCTACCCATGGAACAAAAATATTCATAGGAGGAAATATGGAGACAAAGTTTGGAGCAGAGACTGAAGGAATGGACATTCAGAGCCTGCCCCACATGGGGATCCAGTCCATATATACACAGCCACCAAATTCAGACAATATTGCTGATGCCAAGAAGTGCATGCTAACAGGAGCCTGATATAGCCATCTCCTGAGGGGCTCAGGCAAAGCATGTCAAATACACAGGTGAATGCTCTCAGCCAACCATTGAACTGAGAATGGAGTCCCCATTGTAGGAGTTAGAGAAAGGACTGAAGGAGCTGAAGGGGTTTGCAACCCCATAAGAACAATAATACCAACCAACCAGAGTTCCCAGGGACTAAACCACCATCCAAAGAGTACACATGGACAGACCCATGGCTCCAGCTGCATATGTAGCAGAGGATGGTCTCGTTGAGTACCAAAGGGAGGAGAAGCCCTTGGTCCTGCCAAAGCTGGACACCCACCCCCCAGTGTAGGGGAATGTCAGGGTAGGGAGGCAGGAAGGGGTGGGTGGTTGGGTGGAGGAAAGGGGATAACATTTGAAATGTAAATAAAAAAATAACCAATAAAAAAATCCACCCATGGTCTTATCTGTGCAGCTGTGTGAGCATAGTACTCACAGCGCTGTACCACTACTGTGGAGAGTGATCGACGTGACTCTATGGATAAAGGAGCTTGCCACGTCACCCAAAGATCTGAGTTTGATCCCTTGTCCCACATGGTAGAAGAGATAACTCCCACGATGACTTTACACACAGGCTGTGTCATCCATGCACAAGCACATGCATCCCGCATACTCACACAAAGAAATAGGTCAACAAAAACATAATACAATTTTTAAATTAGCTTTCTGAGTGTTCATCAAGAAACTATTGCATATAAAGACAAACACAAATACAAGTTCCCAGTTTCTTTTTGGAAGAATCTCTCTTCTCCTGAGATGCTAACTTACTGTCATCTTACTTTGACTCCTTCTATTGAACAGAGAAGTTGAAGAAACTCTGTTAGAAGACGCTACCTGATAGGAAACCTAGTGGTACCTAGGTTTATGCTGTAGTCTAAATATTTTGTAGATTCATATCACCTTGTCCATTATCATTACAATAATAGGAACTCTAAGAAGGAAAAAAATAGCACACTGCTACTTCAGTTGACAAAAGTTTGGCCTCTCCTCGTCTTCCCTGATGCCTGAACCATTTATGTCTGTCTTAGTCAGGGTTCCTATTCCTGCACAAACATCATGACCAAGAAGCAAGTTGGAGAGGAAAGGATTTATTCAGCTTACATTCCACACTGTTGTTTATCACCACAGGAAGTCAGGACTGGAACTCAAGCAGGGCAGGAAGCAGGAGCTAATGCAGAGGCCATGGAGGGATGTTACTTACTGGCTTGCTTCCCCTGGCTTGCTCAGCTTGCTCTCTTATAGAACCCAGGACCACCAGCCCAGGGATGGTACCACCCACAATGGGCTGGGTCCTCCCTGCTTGATCACTAGTTGAGAAAATGCCTTACAGCTGGGTCTCATGGAGGCATTTCCTCAAGGGAGGGTCCTTCCTCTGTGATAACTCCAGCTTGTGTCAAGTTGATACACAAAACCAGCCAGTACAATGCCCTCCTCCTTAGTTACGTCATGACATCTTCTGACAGGAACAGCTGGCTGGTGTCTAAGTTCCATGATCTCCTAACCGAGATATCAGTTCTGAAACCAGAAAAGTCTGGATTTTAAAGAAGTTTTACCACTTACCAGCTATATGAGTCATGGTTTTCTCTCTCTCTCTCTCTCTCTCTCTCTCTCTCTCTCTCTCTCTCTCTCTCTCTCTCTCTCCTCTCTCCTTTGCCAAAGGATGTCTATACAGGCCAGAAAATACAAAGAAAGGCAGTTCCAAATACCACACTCGGGAACATAAGGACTTGCCTCTTTTTTTCAATTAATTCTTTGACAATGACATACATACATATAATACATTATGGTTCATCATCATCCCTCCTCCCACTATCATGTCACTTCTGTTCCTGTTTTGTGACCCACTGAGTTGAACCAGGACCACTCACATGGGCAAGGTTATGGAATTGTCCCTTCGAGTGTGACTAACTCACTAGTGGCTACATCACTAAAGATAGTGATTCCTTCTCAACCAGTGTCCACCAACTGCCAATGGATCCCTGGAAAGTGGCTGGGAGGGGTCATGGTTTTGTCACCTTCCAACAGTTACAGACACTGGAGACTAAGCACATGAGCATGTGGGGACATTTATCCAAACCACAGCACTGTGAGATGCAGGACAAATTGTTTAGTGAGGTCAACTTTGGAGTCATACAGTGGGATTCAAATTCTACACACTAGCTGTCTGGTCCAAACAGGCATTTTAGTTTTCCTTGTCTCTGTCCTTAGCTATAGAAAGGACAACTCTCAACTGGAAGATTTCTTGGAACAATTCCTAGCTAACGCACAAAGCTCACACCACACACACCTGACTTTTCAAACTCAGCCCAGAGCCTAGCAAAGACCGCCTCATCGATACTGCATGAGTGAATAAATAAGGAGTGACTGAATGGATGGATGGATGGATTAGGAAATATCTTCTGTTTATTTTATTTTCTATTCCTGTCAGTACAAGTCCAATCAAACACCATATTGTGCCTGACCCAATAATGAGATAATACTGAGCATACTCAACCCAATGTTCTAAATAAGTATTCATAACTGCTATGATGTGTTCTGTTTGTTTTCTGTTGCTATGAACGACATCAAGACCCAAAGCAGCTTAGAGAGGAAAGGGTTCACTTGGCTAGTCAATCATTTGGTGACGTCAACGGAGGAACTCAAGAGGAGCCTGGAGGCGGGAACTGAAGCAGAAACCATGGAGGAAAGCTGCTTGCTCGCTTGTTCCCCTGTCTTGTTCAGCCTGCGGTATTAGCCAGTGTTCTGGGCCCTCCCACAGGAGTCACGGACAGGCCCCCAAGCCAATCCAATGGAAGCAATTCCTCCACTGCAGTTTCTTCCTCTGTGGAGACTCCTGTTTGTGGAAAGATGAATATTTCACACTTGTGCCACGTGGGATCATTTTTAACTTTCTGTCACAATACAGTGTAGCATAATGATCTAACTGTATATGAATCTGGGCCTTAGTCCCAGCACTCAGGTGGGCAGCAGAGGCAGGTAGATCTCTCTGAGTTCAAGGCCAGCCTCTTCTGTAGAGTGAGTTCAGGACAGCCAGGACTACATAGAAAAACCCTGTCAAAAAAACAAAAACAAAAACAAGCAAACAAACAAAAATAAAACAAAAACAAAAAAGCAGTCCATAAATCTGGAGTGGAAGAAATGATCCAGCAGCTAAGAACATATACTGCTTTTTCAGAGAAGCTGAGTTTGGTTCCCAGAACTCAGCTGCAGGGGATTGATGCTCTTTTCTGACATCCAAAGGAACTGCTCCCACACTCAGACTCACATAGACACATTATTTAAAAATAAAAATACTTGAACAGTGGTGGCTCACACTTCAATCTCAGCACTCAGGAGGCCGAGGCAGGGGCAGGCTAATCTCTGAGTTTGAGGTCAGCCTGACCTACAGAACAAGTTCCAGGGCAGCCAAGACTACATAGAGAAACCCTGTCTTGAAAAACCAAACTAAATACACAAATAAAATCTTTTTGAAGGAGTCCATAAGTCTCTCAGCATAACCTAACTTTAAACAAGCTTTACATAGAAAGTAGTTGATAAATAGCTATAATTATATTTAATATCCTTCTCAATACAGCCTATCTAACCTCCCATATCTAAATTCTTTCTATTTCTTGAAGAGACCATGGTTCTGTCAGAAATTTCCTTCTTTTTCTGATAAGTGTTTCCTCTTTGATAAGCCTTCATGCTGTTGTCTGTCTCTATTCAAACCTTTCACCTATATATCCTTCTAGATCATTCTCTAGGCATTCACTTATTACTTATCACTTTATCCCAGAGGTCAGCTCAGTATTTAGCACACTACAGTGCTCACTACTGTTTGTTAAATGGGGTTGGAGGGGAGAAGGAGAGCTATGTAAACCAGTCAAAGTCCCAAAACCTTCCCTAGTGTCTTCAGAATATAGGCTTTATATCCAGTTCCACGTACTGTATTTGCTGTTATCCAGGTTTTACATGGGATTCTTGTATTTAAGAGAGTATAATAAGGTGGTCTCTTTAGGCTCCACATCGCAAATACTGTGAGTCACAGCTCCTTTTAGTCAGACAGGAACCTTAATGGAGCAATGACACCAACCCACCCACAAAACTTTCAACCCAAAATTTATCCTGACTACAAGAAGTTCAGGGGCAGGGGTATGGAGCAGAGACTGGGGCAACAGTCAACCAATAACTGGCCTAACTTGAGACCCATCCATGGGCAAGCACCAATCCCTGACACTGTTTATGTCCTCTGAAAGCCCCCCCCCAGCAGATGACTCAGACAGATGCAGAGATGCACAGCCAAACAGTGGATGAATGTTGGGAATTCTTATGGAAGAATAGAAGGAAGGATTGTGGCCTCTTAAGAGGATAGGAACTCCACAGGAAGACCAACAGAGTTAATTAACGTGGACCCTTGAGGCTCTAAGAAATTGAATTACCAACAAAAGAGCATACACAGGCTGGACCTAGGCCCCCACACACATATGTAGCAGGTGTGTAGCTTGGTCTTGATGTGGGTCCCAAACAAATGGAACAAGATTATCCCAAAAGTTGTCTGTATGTGGGATATGTTCTTCTAGCCTTGTCTGGCCTCAGTGGGAGAAGATGCACCCGGCCTCACAGAAAGGTGGAAGAATACCCAGGGGCTCACAGGAGAAAGGGGGAAGAATTGTGGGAAGGGATTACCCGAAGGGGGAGTGGTGAACAAGTAAAAATAAATGAATAAATATTTTTTAAAGATAGTATAAGAAACTACCACATGAATCTCCTAGGAAAATCGAGTGTGTGTGTGTGTGTGTGTGTGTGTGTGTGTGTGTGTGTGTGTGTGTCTGAAGAACCCATCTACGTTAAATGTTATAGAAAACTCCTTCATCTGGCTCTGTCCATGGATCACCCCTCCTGGCCACCATAGCCTTGTACCACCCCGAGCTCTCAAACTCACTCACACCACTGAGCCCACATAACTACTACATCTGTCCACACTAACCGTCCTCCTTCTGGAGTGTCCCTGTGATACTGAGGCCTTGATGGCTCGAACACCTGTTTTTCTCTATTTGGAAGTAATTCCAGGTTTAACTTCATAAATCTCAGCCAGGAATTTTCCTTCATCCTTCAAATTACTGCCACTCAGATCAATGCCAGGGATGAGAACAGAGGCCAACTCTTAAAACTAAGAATCTCTACTTTAGAAGAAAATATAATATTTATAATATTTATAATAAAAGAAAGCTACCACTCTCAAGATATTTAATTCTTTTTCATTTTTCTTTTTTCTTTTTCTTTTTCTTTTTTTTTTTTTTGAGGGTGGGTTTCTCTGTATAGTCTTTGTTGTCCTGGAACTCATAGACATCCACCTGCCTCAGCTGAATGCTGAAACTAAAGTTGTGTGCCAACACCGCCCAGCTTCTACGAAATTTATCGTTTTCTTTATTTCCTTTTCAGTTTTGTTTTGGTTTTGAGACAGCTTCTGTTGGAGTCAAAGCTGATTTCAAACTCAATACGTAAAGATGACCTTGAATTCCTGATTCCCCTGAATCCACCCTATACAACTGTTGTATTTGCATAGTTTTCTGAGTAGTTAAAATTTTCTCACAAGATTTGAAGAGAGCTTTTAAATTTTTTTCCTATCTGATTTTATCTTCTTCCAGAAGTAATTCATGCTTTTTACCATTTAGGAGCAAGAAACAAAGTCCAGTTTTTTAATCTATGCCTTTTCATAGAAACACATTTTTCATCTGCAATCTGAGCAAGTTTCATAAGCTCTCCCTAATATAAAATTTCCACCCACAAATGACCTCCATACTCCCCACATCCCCCACCCAAGGCCTTTGGACCACACAGCTAAGCAGTGTCTTTGGTGAGAGGTGATCCATGCTACAACAATGGAGACAATGCTTTCCCACTTGAGCTCCTCTGTGAAAATGGGGGTCCTAACTGATGCTTTTAAAACCTAATGATCTATACTTTCAGTGAAGTACATTTAATGATGTTTTCTTTGAATACATTAAATATATATATATATCAATATCAATGGGTTTTATTACATTTTCATGTGTGTGCATAATACATTCCAATCATGTACACAACCTTATTGTCCCTTCTTATCCCTCTCTCATTCTCATTAAACTATCTCCTCTCCTGAACTAGCTGTCCATCTACTTTCATGGTGTGTGAGTGTGTGTTTGTGTGTGTGTGTGTGTGTGTGTGTGTCTGTCTGTCTGTCTGTCTGTCTATCCCAGTGAGTTTCACCAGGTTGTTGTTTGCAGGAGAATTTGAGTTTGTTTACAGGAACATGGGCTCCTGTCAACTGCTCTGTCATCTCATCCGAGTATCCAGTAGGCCTGAGCCCTGCAAGGGAAGAAAGTCAATGGCCTATTATATTCAACAACTAAGTGAAGGCCAAAGAAATGAGCACGGGGAAAACAAAAGAAATGTATGACGCCCTCCTGTGCACCTACTTGGTTTTTTGTTTGTTTGTTTGTTTGTTTGTTTTAGAAAACCCCTTCTGAAAAAGATATTTTTAACCCAAAGGCAGAGATGCTCCTGATAGCAAACAAGGAAAATATTTTAGACATTCTCTAACAGGGCCACCCAATCTTACAGTGGTTTGAGTGTCCCCCATCGTCTCAGGCACTTAAACAATTGGTTCCCATTTAGTGATGCTGTCTGGGGACATTTAGGTGGCACACCATAGCAGGAAGTACATCACTGGGGGATGGGAAAGAGGTGGAGGCTTTGAGATTAAAAGCCCGGAACCACTTCTCATCTGTCCCATGTGCTTTGGGCTTGCAGCTAAAGATATGAGCTTTTGGCATCCTGGGGTAGCAGCCATGCCTGCCACTTGCTGCTGTACCTCCACCCCACCATGATGGACTTCTATCCCTCTGGAGCCATAGCCAAAATGCACTCTCTTCCTTAAGCTGATATTGGTCATGGTGTTTTCATCATAGCCACAGAAATGTGACTAGAACAAGCATCCTGGGAAGAGGAAGTCCTTCTTGACATGCCCAGGAGCATTCTAGAGAATGCTCAAGAATCACGTGGGCCGGTCAACCAAGCTCCAGGCCGGGCTCTGAAGAGCATGGTGGCATCTTTCCTATCCTAGGAGCCAACATCCCAGGAGGCAGCCGGCTCTGCCGACTGAGAGCCCACTAAGCCTTGGCTTAGCCTTAGCGTGGTGAAGGCAGCAGCCAGAGGCAGCCTGACATTATGTTTACCAGGGATTTTTCAAACACAATCCATCCACTTTTCTAGTAATGCCTTTAATTTCCTTCCTTTCCATCCAAACTTAGCTTTCTTTGACCTGGTTTTCTCTGGACGCTTGTGGAAATCTTTCCTTTAAGTTCATTTGTCAATTTTTCTAACACTATCCTTTGTTTTAACGTTTTAATGTTGTTTAAGGTTTGTGTTCCAAAGCATACAAGCTTTGGGTAGTTGCTAGACTGACAATTTGTTTTCTCATTGCTGGGGGCAAAAGCACAACAGAAGGTAACTTAAGGAAGGGAGGGCTTGTCTGCCATATTGTTCAAGGACATACAGCCAGTTATTGGGGAGAAGGCATGTGGCAGAAGTTTGTGGTGGCTGGTCCCATTGTGCCTATAGTTAGAAACCCAGGGGAGAACAGGAAATGAGACCAAGTTAAAAACCCTCAAGGGAAAAAAAAAAAAAAAAACCCTCAAGGATTATCAGTGACATACTTCACCCACCGAGGTTCTACCTCCGAAAGATTCTATAACCTTCTGAAACATCACAACAGGCTTGGGAGTGAGGTTCAAACACATGAAGCTTCTTCACATTTAAAATGCAACTGTGAGGAAGGAAGACGTTGACATGTGCAGAGCATTAGCCTAGTGTTAAGGACATTGCCTGCACTTTACAGAAGGGAAGCCACACACCGACAGGCAACGTAGTAGCTCAAGATAGTGGATAGAGCCCAGAACTAGTCAACTTTGTCTACATGGCAAAGCCTTCTGTGAGTCAGAGCTCCGTAAGTGGTTCTCTCCATCACAGGCAAGGACCATACTGATCTCCGTTTTCCAACTCACCTCTTAATGGATGGTCCTGTATTCACCATGTTAAAAGAGTATTTTGTCTGTGTCTGTCTCCAAATGCGTTTTTTGTGTGTGTGTGTGTGTGTGTGTGTGTGTGTGTGTGTGTGTGTGTGTGTTTCACACAGTTCCAAAATTAATTCATAATTTATTACAAAGTCCTATTCTACAACCTACCCTCCTCTGAAGACTAATCTCTTGGGAGTTATTAATGTAATTAATTGAGCCAGATCATAGCTGTTGTTGCTATGTGGAATCAGGCTGAAAGATGGAAACCAGCAGTCTCTCAAGATTGTGCCTTTGGGTAGTAAAGTTGATTATCACCTCCTTCAATTAGTTGGAAGGAGGCAACTGAGGCACAATCAATTGGGAAAACAATGCACCTTAATCTAAAGAAATGTAATAAGCTACAGTGAAATGGAAAGTTTTTTTTTGTTGTTGTTGTTTTTTTTTTTGGTTCTTTTTTTCGGAGCTGGGGACCGAACCCAGGGCCTTGCGCTTCCTAGACAAGCGCTCTACCACTGAGCTAAATCCCCAACCCCGAAATGGAAAGTTAATATTAATATAAGTTGTCAAAGATTAATCAGATACATTAGGTGAAGTTAACATAGAGTCAAATATTTGTATAAAACATGCCTGATATTTGGGATATTTATCTTTCCTCTGTAAACTAACCTGAATTTTGATTTGTGTGAGAAGCATTGGAAAAGAATTCCTAAAATAAATACCCCACCAATAAGATCAGCTATGTGAGGTATTTGTGGTGAGGAAAGTGTGCAGCTAAGAATATAAATCGGGGACTGGAGAGAGGACTCTGGTTATGAGCACTGGCTCCTTTTGCAAAGGACACAGGTTCAATTCCTAGCATCCACATGGCAGCTAACAACTGGGTGTAACTCCAGTCCAGGGGATCTGACATCTTCTACAGGTACTAAGCACACATGTGATATCCACAAATACATCCAGTTAAAACATGCATACACATAAAATATAGATAAATAATTATTTTTTAAGGAACACAAATCACTGGGTCAACACTGTCTAGAGAAAATGGTAGTTGTACACAAATCCAATCGGACAACTCCCAAATTCTCAGGTAATTTACAGTATAGCATCTGACTATAATAACCAGCAAGCACACAAATGGCAAAGCAGACAAGGTTATTATTCAAGCAAAATCTATATCACCTGCTCCGGGTTATCCTTATGTAAACAATGAAGTTCTGCAAGCATCAACATGAATTTTGTTGCTTTTTAACTATTCACGTTCCTTCCTAGGTTAAGCTGCTTTGCAGTACATCAGTCCATCCATTCTTAACACCTCTCTCCACTAAAAGAGCTCCACCACCCTCCAAACAGAACTCCACCTGCTAACGCACCATCAGCACCACCCCTCACGGACTATTTAGGAGCCTTTGTGAATTTTCTTTCACATCTGATTGTTCATGAATGAACTGATATCAGGGTACAGGCAGACAACCTGAGGCTGTTTGTCCCACACATTTCCAGTCTCTTTGGTATACAACATGCTGTCCTGCACACAGTAGATGCTTAGAATAGAGATGTTGGCTTCCTGGCATGGTTTTCCATACATTTTAATTGGAGTTTTCTTCTTAGAAAAACAGGAAATCTTTTAGCTAAAGCAAGCTCTATTAATGTGAAAAGCAGATGCCTTAATCTATATATACGGACATTACTGAAGGAGATTCAAATCTATCTCTGGTGTTGGGACAGTCACTAGTGGAAGCTACGCAAAACCTGAGCACAAGGTGGGAGATTTATAGAGTTAAAATTACCCTTCTGACATCCTTCTGACAGCATAAGAGACTGTTTCTTCATTTCAAACCGTAGCTTCAACCCATAGAACATCTAAAATCATCTTTATAGAAACCTTATGCATTATCTCTGCTGTTCATTAATAATTCTGGTTTACTGTTTCGGTTGATATGTTTTGGCACACATCTATTTCTCTAGAGTTGACAGAGAGCCCAGTGGCATAAGTATCTTCGAAGTTTAGACTCTTCCCATCTGTGGTTCATTAGCTGCTGTAGCAAAGCTTAAAAATACCCCCTGATTCCATTATTCTGTTTCCTATTCAATGATTTCATGTCTCTTAGCTGGTTTCATCTTGATATGTTCAAATAGAAATTCAACTGACATTCACAAGTTCTTAATTCTAATCTTTAATGACTCGTGGAACAAAAGTATAGTAAGATTGACAAGAGCCCCTGGACTTTGTCGTAAGTTTTGGATTTAAATGTGTGTGTGTGTGTGTGTGTGTGTGTGTGTGTGTGTGTGTGTGTGGTATTATAACATGTATGATGCATATACTATAGTACAGTATATATGTAATAGCACAAAACTTAAAAAATTATCACTTTTTAAGGAAAACAATAATTTAATATTATTTTAAATGTATTTTTAAAGATTTATTTATTTTTTATTTTACATACATTGGTGTTTTGCCTGTGTTTTTGTGTGTGTGAGGATGACACATCCCTTGGAACTGCATGTGAGTGCTGGGAACTGAATTCAGCACCTCTGGAAGAGCAGTCGTTGCTTTTACCTGCTGAGCCATTTCTCTAGCCCACTGTACCAATCTTTAATAAGCTATGATAATGAAATGAAGGCTGAAAGTTCCCTCCCACCTATGTCCATTATAAAGTCTTATGTGTCCAGTTTGTAGAACATGATACTTCTGATCATTCAAATTCTAATCCTGGAGAGCTGGCACTAAAATGATCATCGCATGCTTAGAAGGGAGAGAAGGAAACCAGTATGCAAACCTGCACATAAATCCATGCTTACATCTCTAATAATCATTAACTCACAGTCTACATGTCAGAGAGAGAAAGACAAATGAAACTTTGACTCCGCTGAACTATTTTGAGGTGAGACAGAGGGAGAAAACTGATTTAGGAGAGAATCTAATAGATAAGTCTGAAGATTACAATCTGCTTTCACAGTTGAACTACCAAACCCAGGGAGAGTCATATAAGTAAAGTTTTCTTGGGGAAGAAATCTCAAAGCATCTCACAGTGGGAAGAGGAGAGAAATGTGAAAGAAATACAAAAGAAGGAATAAGAAAGCCAAAGGGAGGAAAGGAAGGAGACCAGGGCCAAAACAGGAGGAAGACAGCAGGAAAATCCTGTCCCATCACCTGCTGAAAGCCGTCTTTCACTCCAACATATTCTCACACACAGACCCCAGGTACTCTAGGAACAATTAGACTGCAAAGAGAGTTGACTACAATCATCCACACAAGATTATTCACAACACCCACTCCCACCCTCACCCCCAAAAAAGAGTGACCAAAGACTGATCAGGTGCTTCCGGAAGTGTGGGAGAGCTGGGTGAAATGGAGAGGTTAAGAAAGGTAAGCTAACCTGTGAAGGAGAGCTTGGAGGGGTGCCAGCCTGCCTGTCAGATCTAGCATCTGCCTCCCTAACAGACTGAAATTTTCCCAGGGCCCACTGTTTCTGGTTAGTGGTTGATCAGGAACATTCTATAAGAGAAAGCTCTTTCTCAGGTGAGCTCATTCTGCTGATGAGGTACTTGGCTCTTTCCCTAAGAGCCTTCTAGTTCTTAAGCCTTAAAAGCACCCCATTCAACTGTTTTGAAATTCTGTGAAAGCTTTGTTCCTGTCACTATTTATAACATGGACACTATTTATAACAGGGATATCTTCAATTTAGTTTAAATGAGTAAATTTTACATTTAATCATCTTTTTATCTGAAGAAAAATATAATCTCTAAACAATGTTTTACAATCACGAAACCATGCGGATTTTAGTGCACTTATGGGGAAAGTCTGAACTGAAAACATGGTATCTTGCACTTGGCAGAAATGAGGTCTTCACCAGTCAACTTGTTCAAGCAGAATCTAGGTCTTAACCATCAACTACAGAAAGGTCATTAATCAGACAATTCTGTGCTATCAAGTCTATTGGGAGACATATATATATACTTGTGTGTACAGAGAAATAACGTAAATAATCAAAACTTCAGGTTTTGAATCCAGATAAGAATTGCAAGATGTTCATTAGGCTGGCATCCTTCCATACGCTTAAGAAGTTAAACAATGAAACCCAGCCATGTGCTATACCTCATAGCATCCTATCAGTCAACAACAGATCCTACATAACATGCTGGGACCATAGGATCTTAATGGAACTAAGGATTTCCCACTGTATGGTGTCATTTTATCTGTCTTACTAGAAGTCCGGTGTCTTACTCACATGTTCCTGATGATAACAAACCTGTTCACCACCAATCATAAAAGTATATGGAAGCATAACAATAATGATATACAAAGCATACTTAATAGGGGGGAGAGGGACTTTGCTTATATCTTGGCTGTCCTGCATATTGTACTTACCATGTCTCTTGAGGGCGTTCACAGGCCACATTGAGTGGCCTATAGGTCAAATTTTGCGTAAGTACACTCCATGATGTTCATACCAGATTTCTCAAGGAAGTGTTCCTCAAAGCACATCCTTCTCGTTCCTCATTGTCAAGCAATCCATAACTCCATAACTGTGTTGAGGAAAACGTTTATGCAAATCTTCTATGCGCATAAACTTGACATCTACTAAGCTGTTACATGATTTGCTAATTTGTGACTCTTTGACCAATATATCATGGGTATTTCTCCATAATAAAAATTTCTCTTTACGTTATCATTTGTAAACTATTACTTGAAAACAGATATTTGAATTGTTTCCATGTTTGTTATGCATGAAGGACCACTGAGTAATTCACATGTCCATCTTGGTTTGTTTGTTCCTACGTCTCCAGATAACCCCTAAGATCAAATATATAAGGAAGACCACTGAGTCAGTTTGGCATTTTTGAGACAATAGGTGCAAGATTTCTTCCTAACAATTTGAACTATTGTTTATTCCTTCCAGAGTTTGGGGGCAGAGAGTCTATCCCTTAAGTTTCCCTACACATTGGTTATCAATAGTTTTTAGCATATTTTATACCAATAAAGTAGTAAATACTTCTAACTTCAACTTATCTCATCATCACTGAATTTTATGTTGCATATTTGCTAACCATTTATATTTGTTGGCATTTAGATATGAAGGGCTCTCCCAAAACCTCATATGTCTCAGGTTTGATCCCTAGAGGTTGTTGTTATCAAGAGATAACTAAACCATAAAGGTGGTGACTTCAATAAATTAACCCCTAATTAAGGTCATATTGAATGGGCGTTGGGCACAACATAGTTGGAGGTGGGCCTTTGAAAGATCTATCTTGTTCCTGTATCTCTATCTACCTCCTTCCGCCCATCCCTTCTTCTCTCTATCTTCCTCCTGCTCTCCTGGCTGAACAATAAATAAGGTAAACAGCTTTGCTCTACCACAGATGCTCAACCTTGGTTTTCTGCCTCACATTTAGGTTGGAAAGTGTTGGAGTCAGATCACCACAGAATACAACCTCCAGCACCAAGAGGCAACATAATTTTTTGTTTGACTGTTTTTCATTTTGTTGTTGTTGTCTTGCCTTAACTCGTGTCAGTTATTATGTCACAGTAAAGAAAGACTATTTCATCATTTTTCTCTTATTTTTCCCTAATGCATTTACTAGATCATTGCAATATTACATATTCCTTTTATAACATCTCCTATGATAATTTTTTAAAGATATATTTTATTTTTATTTATACACCTCTGTGTGTGTGTGTGTGTGTGTGTGTGTGTGTGTGTGTGTGTGCATGCGTGCACATGTATGCAGGTACCCACAGAGGTCAGAAGAGGGTTTCATATCTCCCGGACCAGAGTTACAGGTGGTTACGTACTGCCCAACTTGAGTGATGGAATCCAACTCCAGACTTCCATAAGAGCAGGAAGCACTCTGTGTCAGTTACTTTTCCATTGCTGTAATAAAACCCCCTGACCAAAGACAGCTCAAGGAACAAAGAGTTTATTTTGGCTTCCAGTTCTGGAAGGAGAGAGTTTGGCAAGGGAGGGAGAGGCATGGTTATAGAAACAAGGAGCTGAGAGCTCATAGCTTCAAGCACAAAGAAAGAGAATGAACCGGAAATGGGGCAAGGTTATAAACTCTTGAAGCCCACCCCCAGCAATACATTTCTGCTGGAGACACAAAGGTCCTTGCACCTACAAATCTCCAGAGAAATCCGGAATATTATTTGCACAGGATCGTCCTTTCAAAGGAATGGATGTAAAACCTTGTTTCTTTTTTCACTCAGAAAGCTGAGACTTGTAGGTAATGAATAGCCTGGTGGTCTACATTATCCATTGGGTTAGGCCATATCAAGCTCCCACAACCAGAATCAGAAGTTGCTAGTAGTCTAAATGACCCTTAGACCATCTGTATAGCAAGGGCCTCCCACAACCAGGACCAGAGATGGCTAAATGCCCAAACCTATCCGCTATCTGTATGACTGAGACCACGCCAGATCCTTCCCTAGGCCCTTAAATTAATACATGTACCTACCTCTGGAATCATCTTCTTAGGCTGAACTGAGTTTCAATGTAATTATACATTCTTGAGCACCTGAGATTGTATTATACCACAAACCTGTTTTCCAAATTGTCCTGTGTTCAAATATGTTGGTAATAAACCTTCTGGCACCAGATTCCCAAAATCTGGTCTGGTCTGATTAAGTCTAGCTGAACCAAGGTTTCACTCTTACCTCTTCACAGATCATTTCACTACTTGATATGACACCTGCAGAAATGCCTTCCTATGTCTGCCAACAGGCTGCACCTCCAAAGCCTATGCAAACAGTGCCACTAACTAGGAAACCAACTGTTCAAATACTCAAGCCTATGGGGAGTAGGGGCCAGAGGACACGACCACATTCTCATGTAAACCACCACGCATTCTTGACCATAGAGTCATCTCTCTGGCCCCATTACTTTCTTCTTTCAATGTTACTCATGGTATTTGTCTTTTGTTTTGTTTGTTTTCATACAAAGGACTTCTTTGTATGTATATGACAACACTAAATTTATCTTGGGACTTTGGCCCTGTGTGTCATGTTTGTGAAGTCCTTCCTTATTCTAGATCACAAAAATCTTGTGTTCCTTCCCACCACTGATGCTCTGTCCTGATTTTCCTCATAGTTAGTAAGCTAAGTATTTTCTCTTTCCTGGTTCTATGACTCTTCTGTCATTTGCCAACACTGTTAGAATAATTAATTCACCATCCTAGTAGAACCTACAAAAAGTTTTACTCCTAAATTTCTTCCCAAAGTGTACATTTTTTATTCTAAACCTATATAAATATATATACCACAGTATTTTAGGACAACCATACAACTTTCTAGGGTTTGGAAAAATCATCTCAGAACCATCAACATACTGCCCAGTGGAGTGGCAGAAGTGGATTAAATAAAAAAAAAATTCATGCAATCCTAAAATTATTAGTCTCCTGCACACACCATAAGTTTCCCATGAGACTGCCTTTACTTGCTTTCTACATGTGACAAGTCAAAATGTAAGATTTTCTCGTGTAAAGACTTTACGGGTGTTCTCTGACCACAGACAGACCTGACATTAACAAGACCAAAAGCATCTGCAAGGGAAAGCATCATCTGTCCCAGTATGTTGTCAGAAACTGCTCTTCCGTCTCACTGAGTGCATAATCACAAAGAATGACCCACCCTTTTGTGGCAGCTGGGAGTCTGAATCTCTTCTGTATACTCCCCAGAAATGAGGTGAGAGGAGGCATCTTCCAATTTCCATAAAATAAAACTTAGAATCCTTTCTATCTTTTTTCATAGAATTATCATGAAATTGGAATACTTGAATGAAATACTACAAAAATGGATTTCATTGAACCAGACAGTGTAGACTTATGGTATGTACTGCTTCTAAGTCACAATGGCCCTGTTTTCTCCCTCAGTTGAGAGCCAATAACCTCAATGTTTCCACATCATCGGACATGTTTTCTTTTCCATCATCTACTTCAGACACAAGGTTAAAGATCTTCTTGTGAGTGTTCATCATAACTTCATTTCATCTCTTGTAAACGGGTCATAACCTCCCCCGCCCCAGCACTATTCTTTGCTAAGGACCAAACCCCAGAAGGAAGAGATATCTTCTTGTAGTTATCAGTCTTTTGTTCTGTTTTCCCCTCAATCACTAGGATACGATGAAGTCATCTGGTTAAACAGGTTTCTTTTTTTCACAATCAGGAAGAGGTACGCCACCCCCTCCCATAGGACAGTCACTGTATATGACAGTTGCTAAGCAAGCTATTATTCAATATGTGATTTGCGAAACTGATCCTGAGTGTAATAGATCATGGCCATGTTGTAGTCACATGTTCAGTGGTGCAAATAAGTATAAAGGCTGGGAAAGCTAAATACTTCGATCACATAGTTGCACTCAGGGAATTTACCATGTGATCTAGAGTTTACTAAGCACAGTGTAGTTACATAAAGTAGCATATTTTATGTCGTGGTTTTTGAAGTGCAAACTGCAAGCCTGCCTACTAATTTTTTTTTTTTACTCAAACTGCTTTTTCCCTCTTTGGTCTCTACCTAAACAGTATCAGTTCGAACAATGCTGAAAGATTGGCAGATATACAGATAATTGGGCAGTCCCATAGCCTTTGATGGTTATGACTCAGCCAGGTAGAACCCACCCTGTCTCAGATGCAGAAAGGGCAAGCTTTGGCATGTCAGCCTGTGCATGGCTGCCAGCCTCTACACAGTGTGTTTTGAAAGCGTTTCCTCCAACCACCCCTGAATTGGCAGAATGAACCTCTTATGAATCAATTTTTCCATTCTCTCAGTCCTACTTAGGCACTATATTCTGCTGTCTGTCATCATTCTATGCCAGCCCAAAGTCGGTTGTTGGCCTTCTGAGAAGTCTGGGGGTGTCAGGCAAGAACCCTGTCAGTAGGCATTTGGTCCTTTCCAAACCATGTCTCCAGGAGCATTCCAGTGACTTTGATTAGAAACAAAGTAAGAGGCATATGATCATGTGATATGTTTAGACCAGTTTTGTTTAGACCAGTTCTTTTACTGAATGTATATTGAATATTTCATATATCCTGGGCACATGTGACATGTAGCCAGAAGCTCTTTTGTTTCTATTGAAGCTAGATGTTCATCTCTCCATGGACACAGTCCAGATCTATTCGTGATATTTCATGGCCTGTCTTTTTGATCCATTTGAACAGAGGAATGGGTTTGCCAACATCTTTGAAACAGCAACAACTAAAGTAAAATATACATTTTATTTTTAAAAAATTAGAGTATTTTGCTTAATTCTGTGTAGAATATTTGAGATGCTGCAGAGTTAATGCAACATCTCTCTTCATGGTACTGAAGTGTTACAAGGATTCAAGGAAACAACCAGAGCCATGTGAGGTAGGAAAAGAAGTTAGAAATTCGATATAATGGTAATCGAGATAAGTTTCAAGAGAGAGACATGACTGAAATGGATATACTTCATAAGAGAGATTGAACTTAAATGGTGAATTTGTAGTTCTTGTCTTTGTACAAAAATCCAGAAAATGGACAGTCAAATGCATAACAATGAACCTTGATGTTTTCAAGGGACAACTAAATCAGAATTATCTTTTGACAAAGATTATATTTGTGATGATATTAGTAAGAGTTCCATGTGATACATGTTTACCACATGTCATGACAATGGCGTGCAATCAGAGAAAGAGTACAAACCAAGCTGTCTGAGGACAACACCAGGCTCATTTGTGCAAGTGTCTGTGGGATCCTATTGGTAAAGGTTGTGGGCACCTGTAACAGACAAAGAACAGCTCATTATAGTCTAAAGTAGCAGCAGAACTTAAACTTTGGCTTTAGGAGATTAGACATCAAGAAAATCCCTTAAATAGCTTGGGGACAACCCTCACCTATGTTCCTGTATTGAGGACTTACCTTCTTGTTAGGACAAACATCTGACCAAAGCAACTTAAAGGAAGAAGGGTTTATTTTGACTCCATCATAGTTAAACCGGATAGTGGAGTCAGGGTGGCAGGAAGCATGAGGTGACTGGTCACATTGCTTCTGAAGAGGGAGCACAGATGTGTGAATATCAGGGCTTAGATGCCTTTCTTCTTTCTATTCAGTCCAGGGCCCCAGTTTAGAGCATGGATGCACCCACTCTTAGAGTGACTCTTCCGACCTCACCTAATCCAATCTAGGTAACCCCTCACAGATACTCCCAGAGGCTTGTCTCCCAGATGAGTCCATTTCTTATCACATTGACAATCAAAATCAAATAGTACAGTCCCTAACTGGATATTTCAGATTCCCTAGGTTACCTTAGAGCAAACAGAAACACAACAGGCTCACTACTTGTGACTACAGCCAATCCGTATCTCTCAAACTAACTTTACTGCGTAGCATAAGCCCTGGGCCACATACTACCAAGGCAAATTTTAACATAAACCTCAGTGAAGTCCATCATGAGTCCATGTAAATCTTCTTTCAATACTATTTCACATTAATTTATTCATTTGTTAAAAAAAATATGTATTGCCTGCCCACTACATGTGAGGCCCTATAGTGACACATGAGTGGTATAAGGAAAGGCTACTTTCTCTTATGTTTGCTTGATGGAGTGATTGATTGATTGATTGATTGATTGATTGATTTTGACACATCTTCTATACTTCCTTTTAGTTGAAAGGGGAATATTGCCTAAGAAAGTGCTAAAGTTAAGTAGTAAGAGGCATGTTTTATTCAGTGTTTTCTAGAAGTTCAGAACCAAGGAAACAAATACACAGATGTCATAAATACAGATATAGATAAAATATTTGTGTGTGTGTGTGTGTGTGTGTGTGTGTGTGTTAGAATTTACTAAGTGAGCTAGAAAATCACAGTGGAGATGCTGAAAACCAGGACATTACTCAGTCCTTGAGGTGGATACCTCAACAGTTAAAGTAGCACACAGATAGCTGTCTCTCATGTGAGGATGACCACTGCTATTACTGAGTCCACAAGGCAGGGGACCTCAGTAGTCTCAATCTGGCACTGGAACCCAGAAGTTCCCTGTAGAGCCAGTGATTCTTAGTCAAGATGAATGCTTGGAAATGCTGGTTGTGACAGCAAGGACAAAAGCACCAGCAGCAGCAATGGGAGAGCATTTCAACCAACAGCAAGAGCGAAGGCCAACTGAGCAGGAGGCAAGAATGAATATCCTTCTGAAATACTATTTTAATTTAAAATGTTTTCATGCAGTATGTTTTGATTGTGATTTTTCCTTCCCTAACTCCCCCCAGATCCTCCTAACTTCCCAATTTCCTCTCCTCTTCTCCCTCTCTCTCTCTCCCTGCCTCCCTCCCTCCCTCTCTCCCCACATCTGTTTCTCTTTCTAGCAAACCAAAACTTATAACAAAAATCAAACAAACAATAAGATAAAAAAAATGCTAAAACAAGACAAAATGAAACAAAAGGCCATGCTTACACACACACACACACATATATAATATGTGTGTGTGTGTGTGTGTATGTGTGTGTGTGTGTATTATGGTGATTTGTATATGCTTGGCCCAGAGAGTTGCACTATTGGAGGTGTGGCCTTGTGGAGTAGGTGTGGCCTTGTTGGAGGACGTATGTCCCTGTGGAGGTGGTTTTGAAGCTCTGCCCTGTGTTGAAGAGTCAATCTTCCCCTAGTGATCTTCAGATGAAGATGTAGAACTCTCGGCTCCTCTTGCACCATGCCTGTCTTGAGGCTGCCAAGTTCCTGCCAATTAAATGTTATGGTCACCCCCCTGAGCTCTGAACACTCTATGGTTCTTCTGTCTTTCCACCATCCTTCCCAAACAATAAGTCCATGTCTGTCACTGCAATATCCCCGCGAATATGGTGCTGATTTCTGAAGGTGGAAAGGATTTGTTTCAGCTTATATATCCAGGTCCAGATAATGGGACATCACTGAGGGAAGTCAGAACAGGAACTCAAGCAAGATAGGAACTAGAAGCCATGAAGGATGCTTCCTGGCTTGCTCTCCATGGCTTGTGCAACCTGCCTTCTTACAGCACCTAGAACCACTAGCCCAGGGTGGTACAGCCCACAATGAGCTGGGCTCTCCACATCAATCTTTGAACAAGAAAATGCCCCATATTGTTGTCCTTGGGCCAGTGATAGAGGTATTTTCCCAATTGTGGTTCCCTCTTCCCTAATGTCTCTAGCTTGTATCAAATCGACATAAGACTGGCCAGCCAAAGATGGCGAGTATTGCCAACAGAGTATTGTTGGCTCAAATGAGTTGTAATAGCGATAAAACTTTTCCTTAGTCTTCCTGGGGGGATGGCAGAACCATAGAAGACAGTAAAATGAAGGTGGATCATTACGAGAGCAGATGGCACTTCTCAGACTCATCTGTTCTAGTTATCCATTGCTATTTTAGCTCACCGCCCAAGTTTGTGACTTTACACAATAATTACTTATTTCTTCTTAGCACCAGTGGGTAAGAAATTGGGTATAATTAAGATGGCTCATCTCTGTGAAAGGCAGCTGAGCCTTACCAGAAGATCCAAAGACCAAGAGCCAGCGTACCCACATGCTGCTTCTCCACTTGACCTGAGTTCCTTTTCAGATGATAGCTTTGTTCCTTAGGCAAGCATCCTAACAGATGAGAGAAAGGGGCAGCAGCTGTATTTTTTCTCTGTTCGAACCTCAGAAGTGACCAAGCACTACTCTCATCCTACTGGATCACATCCATATAAATAGGATAAAGACATAAAAATCACTTCTTGGTAAGGGCAAGTTAAGCCATTGGGGTAAAAGGACTGTGTATTAGTTATTTTTCCTTAGCCGTGAGAAAACATCATAATCAAAACAATTTACAGAATAAAGAATTTTTCTTGGGGCTTCTAGTTCCAGAAGAGTGACGATTCAGTCATGGTGGGTAACATGGCACAGAGGGGGGGATGTGTGGCAGGAAGCTTACATCTTTAGTGAGAACACAAAGCAGGTAAAGGAAATAAAAATGGTGTGGGGCTTTTAATCACAAAGCCCACCCCCACTAGTCCTTCCCCTAGCAGGGTTGCACCACCTAAAGCTCCCCAAACAGTGCCACCAACTGGGACCAAGAGTTCAAATACCAAAGACTATGGGAGACAGTCCCCAAACAACTACAAATCTTGGGGAATAAACATGACTGAATGTCAATGAAGTGCCAAATTACTCAGGGTGTGTAGTAACTATGTTTTTGAGCTCCTTCCTAAATTCCAAACATGATTCCAGTAGACTGGATCTATGGCAGAATGACTACAGTGTTAACTATGCTAAATCATTATATTATTAACATCAGTAACATAGAAGCAAAGGTTTACAGAAAGATCTTCTCCATAGGATTCTAGGTTGATATTCACAGATGCAGAATTTTTTCTTATAAGATTTGTTAGGTGGGACCTGTTATTCTATGGATCTCATTGTCCTGAGATATAGTAAGAACAGGATGCAAAATTGACTACCAGGTTCCAGCTTCTCTTAGCTTTCATTTACTATACCCAGCCCCTCTTCCTGACTGTTGATTGATGTGGATCCTGCTTATTTAAAAACTTTGGTCTGTTGTCCCACAAGACACCATAGCTATATGAATACAGCCGAGTTCTGTCCGTATTTACTTGAGTTTTTGTTATAATTCCACTTGACTGACTAAATACGCATAAGTTTTTGGATTTTATCCACAAACTCTGACCTGCGCAAATACTTTAAAGAGAACGGTTAGTGACTCTGTTGATTCCTAATGCCCTTCCTTTTGTGACAGCCATACGTCCAACTCCCCCCACAGTTTTTAAATGTTTGGTCTCTTTAATAACTATAAACACTCATTCTAGCTCTGCTTTCCTGGCTAGAATCTAACTAATAGACTTCTATATGAAAAATTCACAAAACGAACAGAGATGGAGGGGAGGGAGAGGGAGAGGGAGAAGGAGAGGGAGAAGAAGAGGGAGAGGGAGAGGGAGAGGGAACGGGAGACAATGTGAACAGCACACAGAAAAAGGGCTCCCAATTCAACTGTATTCATAAAAGAGCCATTATTAGAGTATCTGCTATTTATCTTAGCCTTGAAGATGAATCATAGGAGGGATTATGCACGTAGGTTACAAATAAATATTATTAAGATTAGTTCCCATATATCCTTTCTCTCTTGTATATATGTTAACATCACAGGACATGGAGGAGATAAAATGGTTAGAGGAAGTTTCCCTCTCTCCTCTCTCTCTCTCTCTCTCTCTCTCTCGTGTATGTGTGTGTGTGTTTGTGTTTTGTTTGCATGTATTTCTGTGTATCACATGTATGCAGCGTTCATGAAGTCGAGAAAAGAATATTATAGCCCCTGGAACTGGAATTACAGACAGTTGGAAACTGACATGTAGGACTCGGGACCAAAACTTGGTCCTCAGAAATAGGGGCCAATGTTCTTAACTGCTTTCCACTCCTCGCCCCTCATTGAGACAAGATCTCACATAGCCCAGGATTACTTCTAACTCTTGTTCTTCCTGCCTCCCCTTCCCAAGCACTGAGATTACAGACATGGACCACCACACTCCATCTTCTTTTTCTTTTCAGTGACAAATTAATCCTACAGAAATTATTAAGTACCTGTCTTCCTACCTATGGTTGCAGGTTTAAGTTGAACAAGGAGATAAATAAAATAAGAGCCTTACTAAGAATTTACAATCCAATGAAGAAGATACCTAAAGGGTTGATAACTCTAATTAAAGGCAAAAGACTTTAGAGATGTGGTAAGAGGTGTTCCAAGGCAATAGATAAGAGTTTAGAACAAAATTAATTACATTATGCTCTTTCCAAGTCTTTAAGTAAGGTCAAGAGAATATAGTACATTACCTCATTCACCAAATATTTAATTTACTTAAATGTTTGATTACAGGAATAAATGATCATATTTTCTCAAGGTGCAGTGCATTACCCACATAGCCACACCTGAAGCTGTGCACTGACAATGGGAGCCTCTGTTCTGAGAGCATTAGGAACCAAAATCAGCAGGAGACATAGTGACGTCTACCTAGCACACAACTTGTGGAGAAGAACACTGTCTGCACGCCCCCTGTAGACCCTGGTAAAGGGAAGTCGTTTTTCTTCTATTCAAAATGCTTTGGGATGTGAAACTTGAAGCCCTCTAAAGCCAGAGTCACGAAGAGAGGAAGTTTGTCTTGGCAGTGGACTGATCTACAATAACAGTGATACTCACAAGCAGTGTTGGGTCCTGAAGGTCAAAAAGCCACACCTTAGTTCGTGGGTCCATTTAATACACAAATGAAACAGCGCACTCCAGACCTTAGAGAATGACTTGGCTAACAAACCAAGAATAACAGTGAGTATCTGCTAGAAAATGCTTCCTGCAGAGATGAAGGAACAGAGGAGACCAGCTTCTGTTTGGGAGAGCAGGTTCTTCTGTGCTCATGTTTGTCTGCTACTCTCTAGTCTAGCTGATGGAAAGTCATGAGATAGAACTTTTCTGATTCTTGCTGGCAGGCCAGAGAGCCTCCACCTCCCAGATATCCCTGCGGGCACTCTGCTCCCACTTTGCAGCGATGTGGCAAGTATCTGCCTCTTGCTCCATCCTCATTCCAAGACCAGAGCTTCCCTTGGACAGAACTGCTATTCTTCATTGCAAAATAACTCCATAAGTTTAAGCCAAGCCTAATCCTGAAACACCAATAACGTTCAAGAATTTTATCTCATAGAACATCTCACCACCATCACCTTAAACCTTTGTTTGAACCATACTATTGGTCCATAATATATGGAAAAAGAGCCAAACCCACAAAAGTAGCCAAGTCTCTCTCTCTCTCTCTCTCTCTCTCTCTCTCTCTCTCTCTCTCTCTCTCTCTCTCTCTCTCTCTCACACACACACACACACACACACACACACACACACACAGAGAGAGAGAGAGAGAGAGAGAGAGAGAGAGATGTGCTTACAAACTGAGCGCCTCTATGGAGCAGAACCAGCAGCTCTGTGAAATAGAGAACCTTCCCAATACTGGAACAAGTATAGGCAGTGAGTTCCATTCCTCTGGGAAGCAGGAAAAGTCACAGGTTTTAAAAATAAGTTAAGAAAAGCTATCACATGCAAGCTGACAATTTAATGACCTACAGGAAATTGAGCAGCCTTGATATTAAAGAAAACATACCTAAACTCTTGACCAAGACATAGCATGACGTCGTGCTGAGCAGTTTACAATAGCTGACAACCCACAAAGCAAAGGCCAATCTGGCCACAAAGTCAATAGAGCTTATGTTGAGAAATTCTGCTTTACATGAAGCACGCATGAACTGAAATATCTAAAAATTCTCAGAGGTAGAATTCCTATTCTCTTAATGTGAAGTTTGGGGAAGGGTTAAAAAAAAAGACAAGCTAGTATAAAATTGAATGCACTAAAATATTTTAAATTAAAAATTTCATATGTTTTTTAAAATGGCATCTGTCTATGTAGTAGAGGCTGGCCCTCAACTCATGATTCTCCTTCTTCTGCCTTCACACCAGTGGATTGTCATTACTGAAGAATTCATAAATCTCTCAATGTCTAAATGACACTGGAATGTATTAAAGTAGCTAAGCATGATAACAACATGTATATGAAAAAAGAAATTAAAAGACAGGAAGAACAAAGGAAGAGTCTCTAGCTTCTAAGAGAGATTTCAGTAGAAGGGTATTAGGAGTAATGTCATTCTGGAAGGCTACAGAGACATGATACATGTGTTTAAACTGTGAAGGCCAGGACTAGAGAAATGGCTCAATGGCTAAGAATACTTGCTGCTCTCCCAGAAAACTGAAGTTCAATTCCCAGCATGCACATGGTGGTTTACAACCACCTGTAACTCCAGTTCCGGGACATCAAATGTCTCCTTCTGGCCTTTTCAGACACCAGGAATGCATATGGTACACAGATACACATGTAGGCCAAAATAAAATAATTTTAAATTAAAAATAACTATAAAGATTATAATTACTAATTAAAAGAGTATAATAAGTAGAAACAAAATTAACTAAGACAAATTCTGTATTTAGATAGATTGCTGTCAATCAGGGGAATATTGCATGGCAGAAAGGAAGCCTCTATGAAACACCAAATAAAGACAAAATGTTTTCTAAACATTTTCATTGTCAGAACATTGTCTTCAAACCTTTATAAGGTATTGTTCCATTATTTTCTGGAATCCTTTGCAGCCAATAAGAAGTCTTCTAACAGTGTGACCTTGAATTTATAAATGCATTAGTGAGCATTTTCTGAGAGCCAGAACTAACAGGATGGATGGATAGATAGATAGATAGATAGATAGATAGATAGATAGATAGATAGATAGATAGACAGACAGACAGATTATACATGGATAGATTTTTAGCTAAATAGATAGTGAGTAGATGATAGAGGCAAATAGAAAGATGGAAGTGGGTGGATAGATAACTAAAAAATAGGTACTTAAATGATAGGTTATAAATTATAGATAGATAGATAGATAGATAGATAGATAGATAGATAGATAGATAGATAGGATTAGATTAGATAGACTGATAGGCTGAGAAAGAAGTAGCAGATGATAGCTATGTATATAATAGATACATATATGTATACACACATACATACATTCATACAAGATAGGGTTTATTGTGGGAACCAGCACGTTACATACTTGAGTATGAATGGTCCCACAACAGACTGTCTGTGGAGTAAAGACCCTGGAACAGTAGCAAAATGGGTCGGTGAAACCTAAAGCCCTTAGCAAAAGGAAAGTAAAAGCTCCCAGGCCACAGCCAAAGGTCTGTGTTTCAGAGTACAAATATTGAGTTCAAAGGCAGAAAACCCTGGAGTGCTGATGTCCAAAGGTAGAAGAAGGGTGTTCCTGGACCAGAGAAATAAAAGAGAATTAGTCCTTCTGCCTTGCTATTCTACCTGGGCCTGGAATGTTACTCACTCTCACTGAAGACAGTCACTGCACTCAATCCCCTGACTCAGTCTCATACAACATCACTCACAGACACACCCAGAAGCGATGCTTTAGCTCTCTAAGTAGCCCTTAATCCTGAAAGCTGACATGTAAAATTAATCATACCGGGAGATGCAGAAAACATACTCTAGCAAGCTTTAATCTAATGACATAGACAGAATCCTATGCCTGATCTCACAAACAAGAAACATGTCTATGCATATTAATGTAATTGCAGTTCTACAGAAATGTTTATAAAGCTACCATCCACCTAGACACAGTTCTTGAGGAAAGGTCATAAAGGGAAGACAAAAGTGAAAGTACACATTCTAATTCATTTCGTCTAGAGACAGTTTAAAACCCAGATTATAGAGGGTCATACCTGTAACCCCAACACTTGGAAGCTGACCACTATTCAAGGTCATCTTCAGCTCCATAAAACCTTCGAGTGTTCGGTACATTCCCTACCTGTTTTTCCACACCCCTGTCTACCTTTCCCCAAGCATGAATGAAGCAAAGACCAATTTGGAAAAGATTCAGTCTTGATGAGTAGGAATGTGGCTCTTGTCTTTATTGCACTTGTTCTTATTTTTAATCAATTAATTAATTAAACCCCCAAACACTGTCTCCCCTTTTGGTCCTTGCCTCACCGAGTCCTTCCATCAATCCTGTCTTGGCTTCTCATCTGAGAGATGGGACCCCCTTGGGTCTCCCCCTACCCTGGAACATCAAGTCTCTGCCATATTAGATGCATCCTCTCCCACTGAGGCCAGACAGGGCAGCCATAAAAACTGAGCTGCCTATCTGCTACATATGTACAGGGATGGGAGGAGGGGTGTGCTCATTCCAGCCCCTGTATGTTCACTGGTGGGTGGTTCAGATTCTGAGAGATCCCAGGGGTCCACATTTGTTGGCGCTGTTAATCTTCCTGTGGTGTTCCCATCTACTCCAGAGCCTTCAATCCTTCCCCCTACTCTTCCCTAAGTGTCCCTGACCTCCTTCTAATGTTTGGCTGTGGGTATCTGTTTTCGTTTCAACATGCTGCTGGGTAGAGCCTCTCAGAGGACCGTTATGCTGGGCTCCTGTCTGCAAGCATAACAGAGTGTCATTAATAATATCAGGAACTGGTGTTTGCCCATGGGATGGGTTTTGAGTCGGGCCGGTTATTGGTTGGCCTTTCCTTCAATCTCCGCATTTCTTTTAGACAGGAAAATTTGGGGTCAAAAGTTTTGTATGTGGATTGGTTCCCTATCTTTCCACTAGGAACCCTGCCTGGCTACAGGGAGGTGGCCTCAGCAGGTCCCATGTCCCCACCGTCACCACATACCTACTCAGCATTGATTCCTGGGGGCTTCCCCTCTCCCAGGGTCCCTGGGACTTCCTAGAGATTCTCCACGCCACCCCGCACCAACATACCCAGCAGTTACAGATTTCCATTCATTCTCCTGTCCCTCTGGGACTCTCTCTTGTCTCTCCCCACACCTGATCCTGCCTCCCTAGTCCCTTCTCCCTTCCCCTCCCCTTACCCTTCCAGTTCCCTCTCTCACTCTGCCCCCTATGATTATTTTGTTTCCCCTCCTAAGTGTGATTCAAGCACCCTTACTTGGGCCTTCCTTCTTGTTTAACTTCTTTGGGTCTATGGGTTGTATCATGGGTATTCTGTACTTTATGGTAAATATCCACATTATCACTGAGTACATACCATGCCTGTCCTTTTGGTTCTGGATTACCTCACTCAGGATGATATTTTCTAGTTCTTTACATTTGCCTGCAATGTTCTTATTTTTAATAGCTGTATAGTATTCCATTGTGTAAATGAACCACATTTTCTATATCCATTCTTCAGTTGAGAGATATCTAGTTGTCTCCAGTTTCTGGCTATTATGAATAAAGCTGCTGTAAATGTAATGGAGAGTCTTTTGGGTATATACCCAGGAGCAGTTTACTGGGTCTTCATGTAGAACTATTTCCAATTTTTCTGAGGAAGTGCTAGATTGGTTTCCAGAGTAGTTGTACAAGTTTGCAGTCCCACCAACAATGGAGGCATGTTCTCCTTTCTCCACATCCTCACCAGCATATGCTGTCCCTTGAGTTTTTGCTCTTAGCCATTCTGATTGGTTTTCATTTTCATTTCCTTGACAACTAAGGATGTTGAGCATTTCTTTAAGTGCTTCTCAGCCATTTGAGATGCCTCTGTGGAGAAGTCTGTTTAGTTCTGTGCCCCATTTTTTAATTGGGTTATTTGGTTTGTTGAAGTTAACTTCTTGAGTTCTTTATATATTTTGGATATTAGCCCTCTGTCAGATGTTGGATTCATGAAGATCTTCTCCCAATCTGTAGGCTGCTGTTTTGTCCTGTTGACAGTGTCCTTTGCCTTACAGAAGCTGAGTTTCATAAAGTCCCATTCCATTTTTGACCTTTGGGCCTGAACCATATAAAATTAACTCAAAGAAATGAGTAGCTCTCTTTCATACAAATGATAAATGGGCTGAGAACAAAATTAGGGAAACAACAGTTTATGATAGCCACAGATAATATAAAATGTCTTGGGGGAAACTCTAACAAGCAAGTTAAAAATCTGTATGACAAGAACAATTCTCAACTTCATATGAAAAAACAAACAAACAAAAAAAAACCCAAGATAGCCAAAACAACCCTGAACAATAAAAGAATCTCTGGAAGAATCACAATCCCAGACCTCAACCTGTACTATAGAGCAATAGTGATAAAAACTGCATGATATTGGTACAGAAACAGACAGGTTGATCAATTGAATCAATCAAAAACACAGAAATAAATCCACATACTTATGGACACTGAATTTTTGACAAAGAAGCCAAAAAATATATAATGGGAAATAAAGCTTCTTGAACAAATGTTGCTGGTCTAACTTGCTGTCTGCATGTAGAAGAATGCAAGTAGATCCACATTTACCACCTGTACAAAACTCAAGCCCAAGTAGATCAAGGACCTCAACATAAAACAAGATACACTAAACCTAATAGAAGAGAAAGTGGAAACAATATCTGAACACATTGGTACAGAGAAAAATTTCTTGAGCAATTATTATTTATACTAGAACAAAACATGATGACACATGACTGTAGTCCCTTCACTTAAAAGATTGAGACAGGCTGATCATGGGTTTGAGGCTATCCTGGGCTATGGAAGGAGTGCCAGGCCAGCCAAAACCTATATTCAAAATAAGCAAACATACAAGCAACTAGAGAGAGCTCTGAGGGACAAAGGAGTCGCTGCTTTTTGGGATTTTTGGTTGAGTTTATCTCACCAATCCACAGGTGTTTCTGAGCCTTGTTCAGTTGAAGAAACTCAGATTTTGGTATAGAGTACACGGTTATAAACCCATTTTTCCCAGCTCAAAATCCACAAAACCATAAACTGGGTCTTTTAAAACTGTAAGTCTATATGGTTGGGAATGAGGTCTCAAAATGTTCCCATTTGCTTTCAACATCAGCAACTCATGAAGGACCAATTGGCTCACAAATCTGACCCTAATATGGCTTTGTTGTCCTTGTTGATTCTGCTTTCTTCTTTACATTTTCCTTTAGGGGTTTTGTGTGTACACGTGCATGAGTGTCTGTGTGCATAGGCATGTGAAGGGCCAGACGTTGATGTTGGTGTCTTTCTCCATCACTCTCCAACATACTTTTTAAGATAGGGCCACTCACTGACAGTGACTAGTCAGGCTAGCTAGCAGACTCTAGGGATCTTCCTGTTTCCCTTCCTTGGCACTGGTATTACTGGTATGCATTGCCTTGTCTGTTTTGGTTGGTTGGTTGGGTTTTTACATGAGTGCTGGAAATCAAACTCAAGTGCCCATTCTTGAAGCAAGTACATTAGTGCCTGAGCCATCTCCTGTCCATCATTAATCTTTTGGGTTTTTTTTTTTTTTTTTTTTGAGACAGGGCCTTACCATGTGACTGGGTTAGTCTAAAGCCAACATCTTCCTATATCTGCTTCTGAGTGCTAGGGTTAGAGGTCTGCACCGCCAAGCCCATCTCCACTGAATCTCTATATGCAGCTCCGAGTGAGTCCTCAATCTCTCTGAGTATGAATTTCCTTCTCAATAAAAGTAATAATGCAAGTCTCCAGAATTGTTGACATTATGAAATGGAATGATGTTCAAATGTCTAAGGCTGTCACTTGGCATAACTGTTGCATCTGTTAGTTCTAAATCTTTCATCCTGCAACAGGATTCTAAGAGACCTCAAACCAGCTAACAACTGGTCCTGCTCAAAAGAAACCTTATCCTGTGAGCCATCCCCACCAGTTCCTGAGTTGGTGAAGCAACGTCCTGACTACTTCACTATTTCTGTGCTGACAATACATTTAGATTCTGAAATAGAGTATGTGGTGGGTATTATTAACACCTACCAGGACTCAGTATGGCAACTAAAACTGAAGCCAGTTATCCTGGACCTTGAGAGAGTTAGTTATACTACCAGCATGTGCATCTTAAAACATTCTCTTCAATGTTTCAATACTACTGACTGATGTAGAAAAGAGGAGACAACTTGCAGTATGCTATGATATAAGCCCTGGCCACACTGTCCTTTACATAATAGAATAAAGTCCAGCAGATGAAAAATATTAAAATCAGAATGCTATATATCTTTAAGAATTTGTAATTGTCAAAAACTTCAATCAAATAACATTGGATTACATTTGGAAAGGCAAGAGTACGACCACGCACACAAGACACACACAAAGCCGAGTTTCCATTCCTTAAAACAGGAAGCCACGCCTGTTTAGATTCATGGAACACCCAGTCTTTTGGTCAGCTCTTCTCTGTTCATTGGTCTGTTCGTTTGTTCTTCCTCGTCTTTTGAGAGATTCTATACCAGATATTTTTCTCCCACTGTCAGGTCAAGCTAAAAAAAGAAATACTTCCCCTCACCTTCTCCCCATACAAAAGCAGCTGCTGCTCTTTATCAGCCCCTGAGCACACGGGCAGCTGCCGTTAGCTCTCACACCAAAGCATAAGTAGACTTCAGCAAGATGCCCTTTGCCCTGGTGACCTTTGGTGTTACAAGGGAGAGTCACTCCTACTTCCTTCCTGGGGGCCAGGAAAATTACAAAGAGAAATCTTTCCAGTGGAAGAAAGGGGAATAGGGAACATACGCCTCCCATCTCTCTTGCTCAGCCACAGGCTCTGTTTAGGGCTCACTCAGAAATATCCCCTACAGGCTCCCATTCTGAATGTCCAGTCCAGTCCCTGGATTGTGGCACTGTTCTGGAGTCCATGGAGACTTTAGGAGATGAAGCATCACTGATACAAGCAGGTCACTCACTGCAGATGGGCCTCGGAAGGTTTTACTTGGTTCTGGTTCTAGTTCTGGCCTGCTCTCTCTACTTTCTGATTAGCCACCTCATGAGAGTCATTAGAGTCAGGAGAGCAGAATGACACAGCAGAGTACGAGACCAATAACAGAAACCATGAGGACATGAAGACTTCCCACAGGCTCCGACCAGGACATTGTAGTGGTTTGTATATGTTTGGCCCAGGGAGTGGCACTATTAGAGGTTGTGGCCCTGTTGGAGGTGTGGTCTTGTTGGAGTGGGTGTGTCACTGTGGTCGTGGACTTTAAGACCCTCATCCTAGCTGTCTGGAAGCTAGTACTCTGCTAGCAGCCTTCAGATGAAAATGTAGAACTCTCAGTTCCTCCTGCACCATGCCTACCTGGATGCTGCCATGCTCCTGCCTTGATGATAACGGACTGAACTTCTGAACCTGTAAGCCAGCCCCAAGTAAATGTCCTTACAAGAGTTGCCTTGGTCATGATGTCTGTTCACAGCAGTAAAACCCTAACTAATATATACATCATTGCTGCGTTTGACCTCTTACCTCCAAAAGATAACCCACAGTTAGACTCAAATTTAGCAATTAAAGAAAGCAAGAAGAGAAGGTTGACCAGTGAAGTTATAGCGTCAACTCCTGGTGGATATGCCATCTAAAAATTCTATTCTTAGACAGAAAAATAAAGCCAAACATCTTTTTCTGCACACATGGATTTTAGAACAGACTTCATCTCCACTAAATAATAATAATAATAATAATAATAATAATAATAATGGTGATGATGATAAAAATTATCAAAGAGGGCTTCTAATATTAAATATTCAAATAAAATTAGCTTTCAAATGGCCAACTTAAAAAGTAAAATTTCCCTATGTTTTAAGAACTATCTATAAGGAAAATCTTTCAAGAAGAAAAAATAAAAAAGATGAAAAAGAAATGCCACAATAGTTAATTTAATATTAAATTAATTGACCAACATAATTTTATAATAGAAATTTAGATTGCAATCTATTGCTTTTAATTCTCCAAAAACAAAGAATACTGACATTACCTCAGAATCAAGTACCACATATTACTGAAAGCTTTCATTTATTCACTCAACAAATATTATACACCTAGCAGCCAAGAATTAAATACATCGACAGAATATCAGTCTTCCAAACTTCTCTAGAAATAAAAACTCAAAACCAATAAAAAAGAATTATATATATTACAAGAGATGAGAGACAAATTACAGATGGATATATGATAGGTAGATAGATAAAGATAGATAGATAGATAGATAGATAGATAGATAGATAGATAGATAGATAGATAGATAGAAGGGTGGGTGGTGGGTGGGTGGGCAGATGGGAGTAGATGAGTGGGTGAGTATGTTGATGGATAGATAGATAGATAGATAGATAGATAGATAGATAGATAGATGATCTAACATATATTGCTCTATCTTACTAACATGAATTGAGAAACTACAAAAATACCAAACCCTACACTAAGTATATGTACATATTATAGAAAGACAGTCCCATTCCCAGGTCACTTTTTGAAAACAGAATTATTTCAGACTCAGGCTACTCACTTCTTGTATACTCTTACATAATTTCTTCTTATTTGCAATTTCTATCTTAGCAACAATAACTTGGTTTGTTAAGGACTCTATAATTACATATCCAACCTGGCAATACTCTAATAAAACTTTGAATTAATCCAAATAAGTCTGAGCAAAGGCAATCAGTCCATGACCACTGCCATGAGGTTAGAAAGCACTGGATTCATCAGGATCAAAAATTGCTAGGCCCAGCTGAATTGTGTGTTTCCCTCCCAGGAACTCGACATCAGTGTTCAGTCTTGTGATGCGCAGCATCACAGAGAAACTTCAGAACATATTGTATGGCGACCCCTGAATCCAGCCAGGCAGCTAGAAGTATATTCTGAAGGATGGGAGAGAGAAAGCGTCCTCGACACATCCGAGGCTGTTCCTTACCTATATCAGCCTGACACCTTCAGTTTACTGGCAGCGAGGGTCAAAGATACAGTCTAGGTGAATACTGAAAACATTTTGTGCAGTGTCAACATTGAAAGGCAACTGCCACCCGGAGCACCCTGGGCTAGGCTGGTAGTTCCCAGTACTTAGAGTTGAATTTGACATTAGACTATAATTGATAGGAACTTCCTCATCAGGCCGTATGCTGTGAGAAGGTTTTGAGGTTTTGCTTTGTCTTTTGCTTGTTTGTTCAAGTCAATCAAACAAGTGAAGGGATGTCCTGACAGGAAACTATACAGTAAGTGGAGAAACTTTGCTACAGTAATTACCAAATGTGAGGATATCAAGGACAGGAGAACGGAGAGAAACTGCACAGAGAAAGGAGGCACTTTGGGAGAATGGCCAAAGCTCCACACAGAAAAGGTTACTGCTATTGTTTGTTCTTCCTGACGGCAGCTCTCTGGCTGGGAAGTGATGACATCAGCCCTGAAAATACAATGTGGCCTTCTGTTCTAAGGGAAATGCGAAGAAACAGCAGTCGAAGGGTGCCTCCTTCATGCCCACTCGTGAGACACATTTCATAGCATTGTTGGACTTTGTGCTTTCCCTCTGGTTGCCATGGCATCCGAGGGAACAAATGCCTCGCTTCCATCCTAAAGCTGAATTCCCTTACGGACAAAATTGTTTCCATTTGAGGATACCCTCCCACCCCCTCAGAAGCCTTTCAGAAGAACACAGCTTTAAAATACGGATGGAATGCATCACAGGTTCTTAGATTGGAGCTGGGGAATGGGGGTTAGGGTGTGACTATATCTGTTTTTATTTTTCAAATGAGAAAATGCAAAAAAAAATTCTTAAAACAGAGTGGACTTGTTCTATGAGCCCCTCCACCTACAGATGTAAATGGCATTTGGCCATGTTTAACTCAGCCTTCGAATCTATGGATAGGTAGATATATTTTTGTATTGTACATTGCAAAGTTATATACCAATTACATGTATTATATAACCATGTATTCTCTTTTTCCTTCACTCTGTAACCTCACAACCCCTCTTCTGAAGAAGGGTTAGGAACCCAGGCATACTCCATAGCATTAGCAGGGTGCTGACTGGCATCTCATGAATTCCTATGGAAAGAAATTTAGTAAGACAGAAGGCTGGCATTTGGGAGACTGAGGCAGGGAGACTGATGCAAGGTGGAGGGCAGTGAGGTCTGCTTAGCAATATTCTGTCTGAAAAAAATAAAAACATGGGAGAAGTGGTGGAGGAAAGGAAGAAAGGGGGAGGAGGGAGGGAGGGAGGGAGGGAAGAAAAGAAGGCAAAGAGAAAAGGAGAGAGGGGGAGAGAGGGAGAGAAGGAGAGAGGGAGAGAGGTAGAGAAGGAGGGAGGGAAGTCAAACAAAACAGACAGCAGTCTAGCCTTTACCACTATAAACCTAAAGATTTAAGAGAGGTTGGTAGTGCAGAAGAATAGGTGGCTGTGAGTGGAAATAGACTGTATTTTCTCCTGAGATTACTACTGCTAAAGAGAAATCACAGCCTTGGAAGTTATCCTGGGTTCCTTAAGAAAAAATATCTGTGTCAACCACTATAAAGCCATGGCTTTTCTTTCCATAATGACAAGTTCTTTACACCCTGCAATTAGTAATTCACTCCTCCATCTGTCTTAGGAAAAACGTCAGTGCGACGAGGCTAGTCCCATAAACCAGGGAACGCGGCTCTGAAGGGCATAAGAAAAATGCATGAGATTTGGGCCATAGTGGCAAGTTTACAGATTTTTGCATGAAGTATTTCACATCTAAAGCCTTCAATTTTGTAGATACATGACCTTGAACGTGTTATTAAAATTCCCTAAGCTTTAACTCCCCAATTTCGAATTATTTATACCGGAAAAAATATACCCAGCTACAGTCTTTTACTGAACATTAAATAAAATGAAATATGAAGATAAAAGTCTTATATGGTGTTTGGCACACAGTAGGTGCTCAGCATATATTAACACTCTTCCTTCCATGGCAATCTGATTAGAAATTAAAGGTGGCCCGGCAGTAAGCCGTGATATTCCCACTGTGATATAACTGCATGGTGATTCAATGTTGTTCTCCATTTCTGTGTTGAGAAATTCTCAGTACATCGCTTCCACGCCTTTTCCAGTCAAAAATCTTCTTCTAACCAGAGATGATAGCTCCCGTAAGGTTGAAACAGAATTGCATGAGTTGAAGACCCGCCTGGGCTACGTAGTGAGTTTTAGACCAGACTGAGCTACAGGACAAGACCTATCTCCAAGAACAATAAAAAGTTTTTTAATCCACCTTAAATGTCAGGAAGGACGGGAGTGGTCATAGAGCCAGAGGTTCTGTTTTCTGACTGCCCAGCTCAGTAGCGGAAGTAAGTTTATTGCAAACCATCAAAACTGAAAGAGAAGAAAACATGCCTCTGTTCACCATTAATGAATCTCCTTAACTGTTCTCCCAGGGCTTCAGCGCCCATGTAAAAAGCAAAGGAAGCTTCCTTCCACATATTTGGCATCAATGGGCGGATGTGGAGACTGGGCAGGTAAACAGAGTCAGGAAGCAAAACCTCATTAGAAGCTAATTGCTTTGTAATTAGTCTCACAGGAAGCAAACACCATCAGAAGCTCAGTCAAGGGACATTTGATGATTATGAGATTAAATTAAACCAATTGCTTAGTAAGACTCCTAAAAATATATAAAAGGCACCAAAAATATATCTTAATATTGCCAGAATTAATCTAGGACCTCATGAGCCCCCAAAGTGCAACATTATGTTCTATACCAGAACACTGAGAAAGATGGTTGGTGTTAGCCTCGGGCCTCCACATGCATGGACATACACACCATTCCTAATGTTTAGCTGAGCAGACTCTCCATCTGTACTGCTAGGGATTTGAGGGGTTGCATTTCAGACCTCAGCCTCCAGCAAGGGAGTGTTTTGAACAGTTCTGTCTGCCTTAGGAAATAGAAGCCTTTCTTTTTCCACTGTGGAAATGTGTTTCTTTTTTGGTGTGATGGGGCAAGACAGTACAGAGTTTCCTCCATCTTGTATTCTAGTTGAGGTTTAATTAGAATTCAATCTCCTTGATGGAAATTACTCACTCTAATCTAGGAACCTGGGGTCAGGATATCCTAGCTAGCTTACTTAGCTTCTGTTAAACTGCTTGCTTGTGCATAACCCCCTCTAACTGTTTTGTTAGCTTCTGTTAAACTGCTTGCTTGTGCATAACCCCCTCTTACTGTTTTGTTAGCTTCTGTTAAACTGCTTGCTTGCACTAAGCAACCCAACTCCCACCCCTGAAGCTGCCCAGCAAGATGAGCCGTCAGGACATCGTTTCTCCCTCAAAAAACACCCGAATACTTGAGTGTAGTTCCGACCAACTAGAATAAAGACTTTCAGTTGACTATAAACTATGTCTGCCTGGTCGTCTCTGGTGGACTCATGGTAACATTGAAGTACAGACTTCAACTAACAGGAAAAACAAGAATTTAATGATGTGAAATTTAATATTTGTATTTAATATAATCAGTAAATAAACTTGTATAAACCTAACAGTCAAAAATTCATCTTGTATGTGATAAAAAATTATATGTTTCTAAAAATTGAAAGGCATTTGAAGGATGGTCACTGTAACTCTTCATCTTTGCATAAACAAGAGAAAAAGTCCACTGTTCTGTAAGAAAATAATTCCTTGGTGAATGCAATATAATAAACTAAAGAATGGTCCCAAATCTCCTTATAAAACTTCTTAAATACCTAGTAAATAGTTAAGTAGGTAGAAATTACCTAATATGAAAAATGTTCAATAGAAATGTTCTGTGTGCTAATATGCTCACTGTGTTCCAGAATCTGGATAACATTCCACATTTATTAATGTCACTACAGGAGGTTTTTAAAAAGCAGTTTAGCCATCTGGCACAGTCTCAAATTACCAAATTGGTTTGAACTTCTTTGTCGACTTTATTCCCCACTAAAGACTCAGCACCATGAATACTGAGAAGGCTTCCTACTTAGTCAACAGTTTTATATCAGTAGCTGCTTGTTAAGTGAATTAACTATTATGATTTTAACGTCAGCCCTTTGAGATGGCTTCAAGGGTAAAGGCACTTGCTGCCAAGCCTAAAGACCTGAGGACTGTCCCTGAGACCCTGGTAAAAGGAGGAGGAGGGGGGAGGAGGAGGAGGAGGAGGAGGAGGAGGAGGAGGAGGGAGAACCTATTCTCTCAGTGTGTACTTGTTCTCATACATGTATGCACACCATATAAAACAATGATAATAAACAAATGGTTTTAAGATATTTCGACATCAGTGCTGTATTCTAAATTTCCTATTGTTTTAATAACTAGGCTTAGAGCATGAAAATGTTCAAAGGTACTGTGTCCCCTCCTCCAGTTTTGTCCCCCTAACATCGCCATCACACACATCCATGAGCATTTTTCAACACAGTACCAACACTGCTATGTTGCTCTCAAAGAGGTTCCAAAAACTTTTGTTGTAATTTCTGTTTATTTTTTGCATTGGTGTCCCTTTGCTATTCCAGTGCTAAATTATCAGTGTCCACTTTTCAGTGTTTTATTGTTTTCTGTGACCCTGAGAGTATAGAATGAATATTGATTATTCCACATTTTTTTGAAAGCCATGTCCTTAGAACTGGTGCTGGCTGAAGTTTTTCTCTTAATTAGAAGAAGGTTTGAGTTTGAGGGAAGAATGCTACTCAGGTGAAATGTCCTTCTGATACCACAATAGGGACAAGGTACACACATGACCTCCCTGGTGATGCTAACCTCAGCCACATGGTTCAGGGGCTACTTGCTAGGTATTTTTACATCTAGCATTAAATGATCTGTATCTAGGGATAGCAGTATCTATGTAGCTAATTCATAAACACAAACTGATTTCAGTCAAAAATAATATTCCAGCAAGTTCATTACAATTTCTAAATATACTAATGAACAGCTTGTCTCACTGTACAGCACAATCCCTCTTGAATATAAAACCAGGTTAGTCTTTAAGAAAAGTAAAGGGTGAGACAGCTCAGTCTATGAGTGCCTGACACACGAGCATGAGGAGCTGAAATCAATCCTCAACACCCAAGGAAAAAGACGAACATGGGGGCAGACTTGATTCCTAGATCTGAAGACAGTGAGACTTGGAGATTTCTGGGGTTCACAATCCAACCATCTCCCCCAGTCACTGAACTCCAGGTCCCATTGAGAGACCCTGTCTCAAAAACCAAGTCACTAGTTTCCTGATGAATGACACCCAGGGTTGACCTCTGCCCTCTATGTAGCATACATATTCACACTCACACAGGAGAGAGAGAGAGAGAGAGAGAGAGAGAGAGAGAGAGAGAGAGAGAGAGAGAGAGAGAGAGGAGGAGGGGAGGAGGAGAAAAAGAAAAAGAAGGAAACAAATTCATTTCACTAATGGATAATCTTTTGATAGTATCTTACCTTTTCCATCTTTGTGTTCTTTGGTGATTTGTTATTTACTTTTAATTAACATATGAAGTCATACATCTTACTGTAGGATATTCATGCACAATTCGTTTCTGCTGAGTATCCTCTTTACCCTCACCCCTTCTTTCCATATTTATGTCTCATTTGTTCTATTTTCCGTGTTTAAAAACCTCATGGTTCCTGGCTTCAAGACCTATATCAAACTCACCCACATGCACACATGCTCACAGACATGCATGCATATGCACACATACATATGAACACACAGACACGTACACACACACACACACACACACACACACACACACACACACACACGTACACACGCACACAGTTAATTCGCTATAAGCCACGGGGCAGCACAGTGAAGCTGGCTCTGTGGTATGAGTACAGGTGAGCCTGCTCTAAGGGCGTAAGAGGGGGTTGACCCTGCCTTCTGCAGACTGTGGCACTGGGTGGGTCAGACAGAGCAGTGCACATAAGAGAAAGCTGGTGTGCTGACCAGCTTGGCTGCCACCCAGACCATGACCTGGGACCCAAAATTTATATCATCTGAATAGCTGGGACATGTGAAGGGGCCAGTCCTGCTGACCCAGGTCTGCAGAATCTCCACAACACATGGCAGCGATAGAATGACCCAGAAGAGTGCCAGTGAAGTTACAATATTGATGGTGTCACAGAAGCCAGAGATCTTTGGCCAGACTGATGACTCATTGCAATGAACATTTGCAAGTGAAGATGTCTGGACACAGGCATATACTGCAAGACACTGGAACATAGTAAAGCTTCCATGATGAGATGTCTTCTATGCTTTGGTTTTTGTTTTTGTTGTAGGTGGTGGTGGTAATGTGGTGTGTGTGTGTGTGTGTGTGTGTGTGGGTGTGTGTGTGTGTGTGTGTGTGTGTGTGCGCATGGGCAAAGAGCAGATGTGAGGGGATGGGGAGATGAGTGGGACTGGGGAGTATGATCGGAAACTCACAAGGTATCAGTCAATAAAAAGACGTTTTTATAAAAAGACCCCCAAAAGTACAAAGACAGGTAGTGTTTTAAATGTACAAAGTTATTGGGGTACTGTGCAATGTTTTAATAAATGATACAGTATGTACCAATTAAATCAAGGTAATTATTGCTTCCATTCCTTTATTATCACGTGTGATTGGAGCCTTTAAGTTCTAGAAGATAGTGTATGTGGGCGGGGGGAAGAGACTTATTTTTCATTCATCGTAAATTTTCATAGAACAACAAATAATTTGTTTTACTCCAGAAAATTTCAATGTCTTTATACCAAAGAAATCAGGTTAAAAATTATCCCTCGGGGTTGGGGATTTAGCTCAGTGGTAGAGCGTTTGCCTAGGAAGCGCAAGGCCCTGGGTTCGGTCCCCAGCTCCGAAAAAAAAAAAGAATCAAAAAAAAATTATCCCCCATTATCATCAATACCAGATTAATATGCACATATTCCAAAGGACATACCTTCAGAGAAAGCATTCCATGTCAAAGTTGTTCAGATTCATTTATGATCAATTTTCAGTTATTGGTGATGATAAGCTATCTAATTTTTTTTTGCTACAATAATGCACTTTTAATGGTAAAATTCTTGACAGCACAGTGTCTATCTGGCAAATCTTCTATTCAAGCATCCATCCAGGCACCTCTGGAAAAGGTGCACCCACTGCACTGTCCACTTGTCAGAGGAGCCCTTGAAATTCAGAAATGAATCAAAACCTACTCTGCTTTGCGGTCTGCATCTGCTCCCAGAGCTAAAGCTGTCCCACAGGGCCTGCCTGCTTTTCTATTTCTTCCTTGACCAAGTTATTATTGAGTAGAGCATTGTTCTGCTTCCATGTATATGTGGACTTTCTGTAGCTTTTGTTGTTATTGAAGACCAGCCTTAGTCCATGGTGATCTGATAAAATGCATGGGATTATTTCAATCTTCTTGTATTTGTTGAGGGTTGTTTCGTGACCAATTATATGGTCATTTTTTGGAGAAGGTATCATGAGGTGCTGAGAAGACGTTTATATTCTTTGTATAAATTAGATATTAGTACTACCTCTAACAGATGTAGGATGTAGCTTTTCCCAATCTGTTGGTTGCCATTTTGTCCTATTGACAGTGTCCTTTGCCTTACAGAAGCTTTGCAATGTTACAAGGCCCCATCTGTCAATTCTTGATCTTAGAGCATAAGTCACTGGTATTCTGTTCAGGAAATTTTTCCCTGTGCCTATGTATGGTAGGATGAAATGTTCTATAGATATCTGTTAAATCCATTTGGTTCATACCTTCTGTTAGTTTCACTATGTCTCTGTTTAGTTTCTCTTTCCATGATCTGTCCACTGAAGAGAGTGGGGTCTTGAAGTCTCCCACTATTATTGTGTGCAGTGCAATGTATGCTTTGAGCTTTAGTAAGGTTTCTTTTATGTAGGTGCCCTTGCATTTGGAGCATAGATATTCAGACTTTTGGTTGAAAGTGGATTTTATTTGATATTAGAAAGGCTACTCCAGCTCGTTTCTTGGGGACATTTGCTTGGAAAATTGTTTTCCAGCCTTTAACTCTGAGGTAGTGTCTGTCTTTTGTCACTGAGGTGTGTTTTGTGTATGCAGCAAAATGTTGGGTCCTCTTTACATATCCAGTCTGTTAGTCTATGTCTTTTTACTGAGGAATTGAGTCCATTGATGTTGAGATATTAAGGAATAGTGATTATTATTTCTGTTATTTTTGTTGTTAGAGGTGGAATTATGTTTGTGTGTCTCTCTTCTTTTGGGTTTGTTGTGAGAAGATTAGTTTCTTGCTTTTTCTAGGGTATAGTTTCCCTCTATGTGTTGGACTTTCCCATCTATTATCCTTTGTAGGACTGGATTTGTGGAAAGATATTGTGTAAATACCCAAGATACAATTCACAGACCATATGAAGCTCAAGAAGAAGGAAGACTAAAATGTGAATGCATCAGTCTTTAGAAGGAGGAACAAAATACTCACAGAGGAATTATAGGGACAAAGAGTAGAGCAAAAACTGAAGAAAAGGCCATCCAGAGACTGCCCCTCCTGGTTATTCATCCCATATGTAGCAACCAATCCCAGTCACTGCTGCTGATGCCAAGAAGTGCTTGCTCACAGGAGCTTGATATGGATGTCTCCTGAGAGACTCTGCCAGAGCCTTACTGATACAAATTAAGATGCTTGCAGCTAACCATCAGACTGAGCATGGGGACCCCAATGGAGGAGTTAGAGAAAGGCCTGAAGGAGCTGAAGGGGTTTGTAACCCCATAGGAAGAACAACAATATCAGCCAACCAGAGCCCCCAGAGCTCCCAGGGACTAAACCACCAACCAAAGAGTATACATGGGGAGGGGGAGGAACCCATGGCTCCAGCTCTGCATATGTAGCAGAGGATGGACTTGTTTGACATCAATAGGAGGAGAAGCCCTTGGACCTGTGAAGACTCTTTTCCCCAGTGTATGTGGAATGCTAGGGTGTTGAGTTGGGAGTGAAGTGGGTGTGGGTGGGAAGGGAGCATCCTCATAGAAGCAAGGAGAGGGGGAATGGGAGAGTGGAGAACTGGGAAAGGGGATAACAGTTGAAATGTAAATACATAAACTATACAATAAAAAATTAAAAAAAAAGAAAAAACAACCTACCCTGATAAGCACTTAGACATTGAAACTGCAGCTTGATGGCTTTGTATGTACTTGATGTTGACGCTGGTCTTTGAAAACAAATGACATTAATCAAGAGGCTGATGTGCTAAGGGCCATAGCCAGAGAGCTGGCCAGCGATCCCACTGTCCTGAAAAAAGTTCAATTCACTCAAAACAAATTAGATTACCTTTCCTTATATACCTCAAGTTTCTAAAGCCATAGAACATCATTTCAGTATTCTTTGTATTTTAATATGGCTCTACAGACTTCCCCAGAGTAACAATATCAATTCTGTTATTTAGTGAACCTACATTCCCACTAACATTGTCACTGAATCTTAGACTTAGGAGTTGGAGAAATCCCACATCTGTATCCTTTATTTTACAATCCAGAAAACAGACCAGATAATTCAAGTGGTCTAAACCAACCTGCCCCCTGCCCCCTGCCTCCTGCCTCCTGCCTCCTGCCTCCTGCCTCCTGCCTCCTTCTTCCTGGCTAAAATCCTTTCATTAAAAGTGAAGCCAACCTTAATCTATTTATGTTTTTCAACGTCCTTGACAAAAAACTGCCTCTTTGCAGAAACACAAATGCTACATGTTCTCATTTATAAACAGAACCTGGAAAGTTGATCTCAAAGACAAGAAAAGCAGAACACTGCAGGGTACAGGAGACAGGGCACTTGGCAGGTGGGTACACAGGTGCAGGAGGACTATAAGGAGTAATTGTTAATATTCTATAGCACAATAGGATAACTATGGGTGACAGAATTGCTTGTAGAGACAATTTGAAGGTGTCTGAACCCAAGAAATGATATATGTCTGAGGAAACATATATGCCAGTTTTTCTGATATAGTCACTATATATCATATACATATATTGAAAAAACATATTATATCCCAGAGCTCACAATTACAGAGTCAAGAAAAAATAAAATAGATTTTAAAAAGACTGTGTCTTACTAGCTTCTTTCAGAATGCACTCAGTATGACAGGCAGACAAGAGATTCAAATGCAGTTAAGATTCTCAGATACTGTAAGCTGTTCATGGTTAACTACAGACTTTTGTTGTCATTTAGATAAAGAGAAGGAGAATGGGTTTTCAGTTGGTTGATTGGTTGGATGGATGGATAGATGGATGGATGGATGGATGGCTCCGGTTTTATCATTTGGTTTGGTTTTTTGTTGTCATTTGTTTGGTTGTTGTTTTGTTTCATTTAATTCTTTGGTGTGTGACTCACTCCTGATGTGCAGCACTTAAAACTCATTACATGTTTAAACATCAGCACAGTACAAGGTCATGAGTTGAGACACACACACACACACACACACACACACACACACACACACACACACACACACACACACACACAGCACACTGCACCAATAGGATCATAAGCTTCTGTTCCTCATATAATCCCCATCTCATCAGCAGTCCAGATGTGCACCCATACAACTATAAGAATTTTTTTCTTGTCAAGAACAAAATAAGCATACCGTATTCTGAGTCCTTCCAAAATATCCCCAAAGCTAACACTTGCTGTATCAGTGTGCATTATCAGGAGTAAAGAAATCCATCAAAATGTTTCCAAGGTGCCCCCTAAGGCAGAATCTCTTCAGAGATCCACCATGACTGTGGTGACTCGAGCAGGTCACCTGTTTTAATCTCACGCTTAGGTCATGACTAACCATTGCAGTTGTTCTTTATACCCCATGGAGACTTTCTAGAAAGATATCTTCTCATGCTCTCCCTAGACATATTGTGTCAGAAAGTCAGCCAATAGGAATGAGAAGTCTATCTTATATATAGTGTAATACTATACGTAAGCATAAGTTTAGTAACGCTTCCAAGTGTGTCCCACTTGCACTAAGGCTTTAGAAACATTAGCCCAGGCTAGACTTCTTGACCTTAATTGTCACTGGTAATGGGGAAGAGAACAACGTAGGCTACAATGAAGACTTGACAAAGCTAAGGGAGTCCAAAACTAGTGCTGTACAGTATTCAGCCAGAGCTGAGAAGAACTTGAATATCAACGATTCCACTAACAAAAGAGACTTAAGCCAGTGAGAAGGCTCAGCAGGAAAGGAACATATTGCTGAGCTGATAACCTGAGTTCAGGTTCCAGGACCCACGGAGTAAAAGAAAAGAACAGACTCTCCCAAGATTCATCCTCTGGCCTCCACACATGCACCATGGTACATGTATGCCCGCACACATGCACATACATAATTAATAAATAAATGTAAAAGAATGAATGTTAACTCTGAAACACCCTAATTGAATTTACAAACCTAATCTTTATAAACTCACATTTTATCTTGGAATCTTTCAGTTAATAAGAAATAAAACCAGGCAAGACCTGATGACCATGATTCCACCAATCTTGGGGCAAAGGGTTAAGGCTAGGTCCAGGTACTTAGAAACATGGTAGGGAGAGAGGAAGCTCTGAGTGAGTGGAGTCCTGCGCATGTATTATTGACACGAGAGTAGCAAACCTTATACCTAGATGAGGCTCAACGGGGCATGGCAAAGCTCTCCTCCACAGCTCAAGTATGAGTGTTTAAGGATGATTGATCAGTGTGTGCAAAAGCTTTCTCCTCTTGAATGTTTCCAGCCTGAGGCTGCTCACCCACAAAAGCCTCCTAGCAAGACTAGCCAATCCCTTCTCATGTGCTGTACGTACCCTGAGTTTCTGGGTTGTTGGAGGCAGTAGATATGCTACAAGGGAAGAAGCCCTGTTGCTGAGTCTGCTGCTCACCTGCTTTGTGAAATGGCTCGGCGTGTGACTTCCCTTCTCCTGCTGAAACACCTGCTCCAGCTCCTCCAAGTCCTGAAGCAGGCGTGTGTTTAGCTCTGTGGTGAGGGCTGCCAGCTTCCCTTGCAGGACATGCCCATCAATCAAGCCAGAGGCTTGGAGACAGAGAAAGGATGATTAAATGCCAAACCGTCTTCAGGAACAGTTTGTGTTCTCTTCTCTTCCTGGCTGCGTGTCCTGCAAACTGCAAAAACTCTGTTGCCAGATACAAAAACAACAGCTTTGTATAAACCCTGCAATCAATTCCACAACTGCACGCACAAGTCGCTCTTTAAAATCCTGTCACTGTGCATATGTGTTACTGATTTTTATGCACAATAAGGTGTGTTTATATGTACGTAGTTCTCTTAGCAAACCCTGTTGGTAGAGACATTTAGGTTCCTGGAAATGGAATACTCTGTAGTGAAAGCCTAAAGTACCAGGGGGTGACTAGACACAGGGTGACCCACAGAACTTCAAGGACCTTGAAAAAATATTAGTAAAACCTAATGGACTTGGAATAAAGGGTTGTTGAAGTCCTGGGGTGTTTCGCAGAGGCTCTCAGCACACAACATACAGAAATTGAGGGAACAGATCACTAAACTGTGACCCATCCAGATAATGGTATACTATTCAGGGCTAAGAAGAAATAAGCTCTCAAGCCATCAGAGGGAATGAAGAAAACTTGAAAGACATTACTGCATGACAGAAGCCAATCTGAAAGGCAGCAAACTATAGGAGTCCAAATATATGATATTCTGGAAAGGGCCAAACTATGATGACAGTGGAAGGTGTGTACTGTGCAGATTAGTTTAAATCATCAGTTTGGCACAGCCTAGAATTACCCGAGGAGAGAGTTTTAATAAAGGATTACATAGAGCAAGTTGGCCTGTGGGCATGTCAATGGGGAATTGTTAATTGGTAATAGGAAGAACTAGTCCTTTGTGGGTGGCACCATCCCCTGGGCATCAGCAGCATAAGGGAGGAAAAGTGAACTTAGTGCATGCAAGCAAGGGCCTGGTTTTTCTCTCTTTGCTCTTGGGTGTGGCTATGATGTAACTAGATGCTCAAGTTCCTGCCTTGACTTCCCCAAACTGATTAATTGTAACTTGGGATTGTAAGCCAAATAAATCTTTTCATACCCTTTATTGTTTTTTGTCAGGGAATTTGTCACAGTAATAAATATGAAAATAGGAGATATAGGAGTCTGTGTGTATGTACATGCATGCTATATAAGTGATACCATAATATTGGATATATTTCTACATGTTTGTCCAACCCACCTAGAGTGAACACTAAACTGTGGACTCTGGTTAAGAGTGCTGTGTGCCAACTACTCTGGATATCAGTCTGGAGGTTCCTCAGAAAATTGGACATTCCACTACCTGAGGACCCAGCTATACCTCTCCTGGGCATATACCCAAAAGATGCTCCAACATATAATAAAGACACATCTGGGAAAGAACCCAGATGTCCGTCAACAGAGGAATGGATACAGAAAATGTGGTACATCTACACAATGGAGTACTACTCAACTATCAAAAACAATGACTTCATGAAATTCACAAGCAAATGGATGAAACTAGAAAGTATCATCCTGAATGAGGTAACCAAGTCACAAAAGATCATACATGGCATGTACTCATTGATAAGTTGATATTAGTCAAAAAAAAAAAAACATAAAAACAAGCAAACCTCTGGTGAATTCTTATCTAGCACCTCCTAGCAGTAAGGGGGATGTATGGGGGAATACCCGTATGGGGGAGGGGGAGAGGAGGGGATGAGAGCTTGTGGACAAGAAACCGGGAAGGGGAGTAACATTTGAAATGTAAGTAAAGAAATATATCTAATACAAAAATTTTTTAAAAATGCTGTGTCTATTAATGATACTCTGTTATGCTTGCAGACAGGATCCTATTGCCCTCTGAGATGCTCTACCCAGCAGCTGACTCAGACAGATACAGACACCCACACCCAAACAGTGGATGGAGCTTGGAGACTCTTATAGACGAATAGGAGGAAGGACTGAAGGCCCGGAATGGGATCAGAACTCCACAGGAAGACCAACAGAATCAACTAACCGGGACCCTTGGAGCTCTCAGAATCTGAACCAACAGCCAAAGAACATAACATGGACTGGACCTAGGCCTCCTGAACACATGTAGCAGATGTGTTGACTTTCGTGAGGGTTCAGAACAACTGGAGCTGAGGGTAACCAAAAGCTGTTGCCTGTATGTGGGATACATGTGGGCTGCCTTGTCTGGCCTCAGTGGGAAAGAAAGTGCCCAGCCTCACAGAGACCCGAAGTGCCAGGGAGGAGGATACCCAGGGAGCCCCCACCCCCTCAGAGGAGAAGGGGAGAGGAGATGGGGGAAGGATTGTGGGAGGGGGTGGCCCGGATGGGGGCAGTGAGCAGGATGTAAAATTAAATAAAAAAGAATCCTGTGTGCATGGAGTCTCGCTGGTTATAGAAATGCACCAGTCCTCAGTCCTCCTACGGTGTTCATAGGGGAGACTTTCCACACGTGTGGGGGAAGGCATGTATGGGAACACTCCTTCCCATCCAATATGGCTGTGAACCTACAGTGTTTCTGGAAAGTAAAGGTGAGAGATTAAAATGCAGGAAACGTTTCCTAACGCTGGATGAAAAGACATCCTGCCCACATAGCAACAAAAAGGTTAGCGGTGCCACTGCCTACAGTAACCGGCAATGTGGAAAATGCATCTCATCAACTGGATGCTCCCGCTGAGGAGATTTCCAGGCAGGGTGCTAAAAGTGCCACCTGGCTTCTTTTCTGTGCTCACAGTTAAATAGCAGAGGACAGATGAACTGAGGAAAGAAGAAACACCCGCAAATAAAGAAGTCAGGATTTGCTGGAACCTGTGTTCTTCACTCTCCCAAAAGTATCACATTAAGGGATGAATTTAAACCCAGAAGGAAAAAAAACCTTTAGAATCTTTGGCCAAAGCCTTAGACATAACTCAGGGAGTGTCCAAGAAAAACATCATCGATGGGTCTAAATTCTCAAGGCTGAGTCTCACAAATGCCCTCCTTTGAAGAAAATGTGTTCTGAGACCCTTATAGGTGTTCCTCAGTGGCCTTGGGGGAGATCATGGTAAAGGGGAAGTTGCATCTTAAAATGTATGCCTGCTTGGCTTTTGTATAATGGTGTAAACTATTCATTAGTAACCCACAAACATTTAAAAAGAATTGTGTTGTATAAAATGTAAATAAAAAAAAAATATCAATAAAAGAAAAAATACAGAAGAAGAAGGAGGAGGAGGAGGAGGAGGAGGAGGAGGAGGAGGAGAAGAAGAAGAAGAAGAAGAAGAAGAAGAAGAAGAAGAAGAAGAAGAAGAAGAAGAAGAAGAAGAAGAAGAAGAAGAAAAGAAGAAGATTGACGACGGCAACGACATTTACAGCAGCATTTTACGGCGGACGGCAGAATTTACAGACCAATTTAATGACGACGACGACGACGAGGGCGACTGCAGCAGCATTTAGCGACGACGACTCCTCAAGGGCTAGAGAGAAGGCTCAGCAGTTAAGAGCACTAACTGCTTTTCGAGAGGTCCTGAGTTCAATTCCCAACAACCACATGGTGGCTTACAATCACCTGTAATGGGACCTTATGCCCACTTCTGGTATGTCTGAAGAGATCGCCAGTGTATTCACATACATACTAAATAAATAAATAAATAAATAAATAAATAAATAAATAAAGACAGACTTGAAAAGATTTTGTATTCAGAGTACAAAAATGACAGAGTTTGGAAATTTCCAACTCCTATGAACAAGAAGTACATTTAGAAGATTACTAAGCTATGAATTCTATCCCATTGAAGAAAGAAAGAAAACTTTATGCAGTTAAGGCTCCTGACATAGTCAAAGTTTCTATTCCTGCACAAACATCATGACCAAGAAGCAAGTTGGGGAGGAAAATGTTTATTAAGCCTATACTTCCACATTGCTGTTCATCACCAAGGAAGTCAGGACTGGGACTCAAGCAGGTCAGGAGGCAGGAGCTGATGCAGAGGCCATGGAGGGATGTTACTCACTGGCTTGCTGCCCCTGACTTGCTCAGCTTGCTCTCTTATAGAACCCAAGATCACCAGCTCAGGAACAGCACCAAGACACCAAGTCTTTAGATCTAGAAGAGCAATATTCAGGAGCCGCACCCCATCTGATTGATGTAATCAATCATAGACTTGGAGATGACGCTGAAAGAGTCAGAGTTGGGGCCAATCTAGGGCCAGTGAGAAAATTCCCCGACAAACCTCCAAGCACAAGGACCCCTCCCTTCCAGGAAGAAAAAAAAAAGCTGGTTTAGTTCCTGGAACAGCTACAAGCCAAACTGTCACACAAAGCTACCTATGGCTTCCAACTGAACTGACTTGGGAAAGTCTTGAATGGTACACTGAGTCCGATCTGAAAGTTGTTTCAGGCCACCAAATGTGCGTAGTACCCTGCCTAGTTATCACTGTACAAATTCTGCCCCAATTGTTTGAATTCTGCCCCAATTGTTTGCAAGATATATAACTCTATATCAGAGTCTGCTCAGGGTCATCTCCCCTTGAAGTGGGAGGACCCTGACACATCAGAATTAAACTCCTCTTGCGATTACATTGATTACTGCCTCCATGAGTCTCATTCGAGAAGTCCTGGAAGAGGTTCAACTCGGACCTCATAATACTGTAATGGCGTGAGACGTGAGGTTCTTTAGGAAGGAGGTTGATGCTTTTTTTTTTTTTTAAGTAGGCTGCACCTGAAGCATTGGAGAGCAGAAGTAAGCCTTTGGTAATCAGTTCTCAACATAATCTACAATGCTCCTTGCCTCCAGGCACTCCTGCCCTGAACAACTCCATCTTTGGAAGAAACGGGACTACCCCTGTATAAGCAGTTCAATATGGTCGAAGTGATGATCTGTGAGCAGAGTATGACAGTTTGTGAACAGAGACATTTCAGCTTCTGTCTTGATATCTCATCTTACTTGCTTTGGGGTAATGAAGTCATAAACTATAGAAAAAACTCAACCCCAAAGATAGCAACCATTGCAAGTATAATTGGCCAACGTCCATCTTAGGAGGCTACGTTGTAAATGGGATTTAACCAGCCCCTGTCAAGACTTCAGATAACAGCAACATCAACTGGCTTTTGACTGGAATGTTGTGACATGATCCCAAATTCTTTACCCAGAGAACTGTGGGACAGAATTTCTCTCTATAAGAGATGATTACTACATTAAGTCACTTAGGGGATTTTTTTGGGGGTGGGGTAATTCATTACATAACAAAATATAGCAAGTTTGAAAGGTGAGACGAGTGGGGGAAGGGACTCTAACACAGTAGGTAGTTCCTCTCTGTGATGACCAACTGTAAGATCTAGGCTACTTCAGAAAGCAAATGACCCCCAGAAGGAGGGTCATGGTTTGGCAAAGAAGTCGAAAGTGAAGTTTAAACATTTTTGAAATGCTCTGGAATTCTTTAATAAAGTTACTGAAATCATTTGAATTCCAGGGTTTAGATAAGGATGGTTGTGGAATCAGTCATTTGGTTGAGAAAGGTTTTCTGAGTAAATAATTTACATGTGTCTGGTACTTAGACCATTATTCTTATATTAACCCTTTGGGACTGTTACTATTAATCCCATCTAATAGCTGAAGAACCGAATGCTTTAAAAAAGAGCCTTGCAGTAGAAGATCTACTGAACCAGTCTCAGCCAGAGCTGTGAGGCCATATGTGCCCTGGGACTCCTAACTGTGGGAGAGGGAGGGTCTTCGCTCTGCGGCTCTTCTCCTCCTGTTTGATTGCTGTGTCCAGGGGCAGCATGAGAGCTGTTGCATTGTTTCATTGTATTTTGTTTTGCTGTGTTTGGTTCTTGTCTCTTGGATTCCTGCTCTTTTCTGATGGCAGACAGAGAGAAAGTGGATTCAGGGAAGAGAGGAGGTTGGAGGGAGATTGGAGGAGTAGAGGGAGGGGAAACTGGTAGGGATATATTTTAAGCCAAAGCTTCAAAGTGGGAAGCATATCAAAACCAAAATGAAACTGCTTTGCTCCAACAAAAGATTCATATTGGATCCCCAAAGAAAAGCTGGACGTAACACTTTGGTGGCTGATATGAGAAGGTTGAGCTTGTTGCTCAGTGAAAAGTCATTAGAGCTCTCTGGACAGAGCAGTGACCCACAGTAGATTTGCCCCTTCCGTTTCTAGTATAAATATAGCCATCTCCGTTACCTTTGCAGTTGGCTGATGGACCTGCTTCTTCAGGAAGCCTACTGTTTGATGCTCCATTCTAACCAAATTGTCCAAATCCAATACAGAATTCCAGGGGATTTTATAGTGCAGTTAAGGGTTCAATCATTCTTACAAGTTCTAGGAGAAGAGAGAGAATGGACAGACCAATCTGTCCTCTACCACCATAGCTTGACTCCACATTACAGAGTTCCAAGACTGTTGGAAGGACACTGTTCACTGATAAGGTCACAACCAAACTCACAAAACAGAGTTATGGCCATAGTGTTTCCACACAATGGGATTCCAAGCTTGTTTATCTTTAATTCTCACCGGCTTTGTCTTGCAATATCATCTCAGACTAGGGCTGCTGGGTCCAGACAGGCACTCAACACGGATAAGTCAGTCACTCCCACTTTATCTCTCAGTTCATATGCAAAACCAAATCCCTGGCCACTCAGCCTTCCTTTAAGGTAACACAAAGCAGACTTAATACCTTTAAGTGGTAAGTGTGTTGATAAATGTAAATCATCCACATGGTCTCAATACTTAGTGAATTCTCATTAAATGCTGCTGTTATGATTGTTTATACCTGGGAATGCCTATTAAACAACAGGAAATGTCTCCGAGATATAGACTAAGGACATTACTGTCACAGAATTATTTCAGACCTTTCTCGGTGCCGTAGAACTGCAATCTGACCACCTCTCTGTCACAGTAAATACTGAGCACCGAGTACTGTCAAGAAGGCAGATGTTCACGCTGGGTAGTTACTGAAAGTGAGAACGGATGAGTCAGGATTTCCAGTCCACACTGAGCTATATGTGCTATAAATAGCCCTTTCATGTTCGAGGGAGCGAGTTGGAGCAAGGAACTCTAGTAAAGAGAAAGAACAGCCGAGTGGCTCTTCCAAAAAAGGGCTCAATGTTGTACCATAAAAGATCGGGCTCGCTACGCAGAAGACAGTGTGACTTTTGTCTGGTTTTGTGCTGTTTATCAGGCAAAGTCCTCTCGCGCCTGTCTTCTAGCCTGCACGAGATCGTGCGCTTTAGTATCCATATGAAACTCCAGAGGAGACTATTGCTTCACTCCCATTATCTCTGCCATTCAGAACCAGGAAGAAGGTCCAGCAAGATAGCTCAGCAGGGAAAGCCACGTGCCTCCAAGTCTAATGATCTGAATTGGATCCCTGGAACCCACACAGAAGAAGGAAATAACTGGCGCCCCCACGTTGCACTCTGACCTCCGAGTGCACACCAGTAAACATGCACATGTATACACACACACAAACACGCACGCACGCACGCACGCACGCACGCACACGCACACACATTAAAAAATTTAGATAATTCATTGGTAGAGCAGGCTAGTGTGAGCTTCCCTGGAGAAACCGTGGTGGGTGACTGCTGGGCGGTGTTTTCCACGCTGTCATTGACCTTACTCTCACTTCTTTCTTTAAGTTACAGTCTCTGGGCGTCAACAATGCCTCTCCAAAGTCTAGTTCTTAAGGACCAATCCCTGGGAAAAGGAACTCCTAGGAGACATCGGGGTCTTCTAAGGAAACTTTCACAACTATGACTTTAAAAAGTACAGCCAAAGTTGTCCAACATCTAATTAATCCTAACTCCCCACTTTTATCCATGCACTAAGATCACAGTTTAACAACAGCAAGAGTGTTTTAAATTTGTCATCTTCTGATTCCCAAATCTATCTGAATCACGAAAGCAGCATTTCATGCTGAGAGACCTTGAACCCCACCACCCCTACTCCTTTAAGAACTTATTTCCTCCACGGTGTGGGGGAGGGCTCTTTTGTGACACAGCTGCCTCTTTTCTTTATGATATTTCTTCACTGTGTTTCAGTAATAAAGCTGCCTTGGTAACCAAGAAAGCTATGCTATCATCAAGTGTGACTGTGGGTGTCTGTCAGTCATGTGGGAACAAAGAACCTTCTGGAAAACAGCAGGAAACATGGCGAGTTTCCTCTGCAGGTAATCAGACTTCCTTTGCCCTCCCACTGTAGCGGAGCATTACTCTGACTGTGTGCTGTGGTCCTGCGCCTGTCAATTTCTCCTCTCCCTCTGTGGCTCCACGGGATTCACAGCAGGATTCGTGTGCCTGAAGTCTACAGTCCTCCCACATGGGCTATAGCAACTGACTAGCTCCGAAGCAGAGACAATAGCCAGAAAAGGGAAGGTCTTGGGTTTCAAAAGCTGTTTTAAATTACAGGAACTATGTGTGAAAAGCAAACAAAAGGTTGAGAGCCAGCCCCTAATAAACAGCTGATCGGTCACTCAACAGTGATGTGGACATTTGTGATGTGTCATCTAAGTGACAGGATTGGGATAGCCAGACTCCATGGAACCAGAGGGTTAGATCCAAGCAAAATTAGCTCCCTGGGATGAGAGGGTCAGATCCAGGCAAAATTAGCTTGGCTTTCCATCAGCGTAATGACTGTAATCTTTAGCACTCCCTGGGGTGTTTTATAGTCAAGGTCCTGGGGAGAACTGGCCAACAATTAATCTCAGTAGAGGCCCTGCCAGCCTCAGAATAGACAATAACACTCATTTACTCTGTTCTCCTCTGGAACGTGTTCTTACATGGAGCTGCCTGTGAGAATGAGTCTATCACGCCACGTACAATGATATTACACCTTTTAATAAACTGATCCTATGGAGGATTTGATGGCTCACGCTGAGTATAAAAGTGGAAAGTTACATGGCAGAGCTAGCCATAAAACAGAGCTTTTAACGAGACTTTGAAATTCATGGGTATTTGGCCACCAAAAGCCTTCCAGCCTGTTGGAGACTTGAAATTCACAAGCAGAAACTAAGCCTGGGGCAGAACCGCCCTATGTGAAATGTGCTATAAGCACAATAGTGTTTGAGGTTCAAATCAGAGAGAGAGAGAGAGAGAGAAGAAAGCAAAGGGAGTAGCTCCCGAAGCATGGTGGAAATTGTTCCCTTCAGCTTTGCTCGCAAAGGAGAAGCAATTGTACAGTCACAAAGATTTTAAATAGGAAAGTATATCAACATAAAAAACTGAGTAGAATATTGATTTTTCCCTAACAAAAAAATAGATTTGCTTCAGAATGAGAGAAGCAGGTACACCAGAGCACCATTGACTCCCAGGTACACCAGAGCATCATTGACTCCCAGGTACACTGGAGCATCACTGACTCCCAGGTACACCAGAGCATCATTGACTCCCAGGTACACCGGAGCATCATTGACTCCCAGGTACACCGGAGCATCATTGACTCCCAGGCACACCGGAGCATCATTGACTCCCAGGCACACCAGAGCATCATTGACTCCCAGGTACACCAGGTACACCTGGAGCATCATTGACTCCCAGGTACACCGGAGCATCATTGACTCCAGGTACAGAGCATCACTGACTCCCAGGTACACCAGAACATCATTGACTCCCAGGTACACCGGAGCATCATTGACTCCCAGGTACACTGGAGCATCATTGACTCCCAGGTACACTGGAGCATCATTGACTCCCAGGTACACTGAAGCATCATTGACTCCCAGGTACACCAGAGCACACACACAGGTACAGAGGACAAGACTCTCTGGGGATCTCTAGGAATAAACCAAAACCTAGGAGCAGTATTTTGAAAGAAGAAATGAGAATTCTGGAAGGACATGTAGACAAAAAGGCAAACCCAACATTACTTAATTTCCAAATTCAGACTAAATCCCACCTGCCCTGAAGGCTGCAAAACAAAAATAAAGGTCTCAGCCCTAGAACAAAGCAAACAAATCCCACAACCTCAGGGTGAGAAAAATTGCCAAGTGCTTTTGTGGTGAGCCTTGAAATTGCTTCCACCAACCATAGCAGAAAACATGTGACATTGGTCAGATATGTCCTCTGCCCTGAGATCTCTGAAAAGAAATTAAGACAGTAATAAATACAACAAATGAAAGGACAGGTGGGGGTGGGGGGGTACAGGGTCCTACAAATGTATCCATTTGAAATTATAGCAGTAGAAGACATCGGTAAAAACAGCCCCTACTTAAAATGACACAGCGCCATTCCCAAGCTTTCTGACAATGTATATGGTCGCGCTCTGCTTCTAAAAATTCTTCTCGCAGCTGACTCTATAGACGTTTACATTCTGAGTTACGCTCAGCTGTCAGCTAGATTTGCAGCAGTTGGAGAATTCCAAGGAGTCCTCAACCCCAGATTCCAGGACGTGAAGCTAATGCCACTGTCTAAAATTGTCTTTTAAAAATAAATGCCTGTCATCTAGAAGATTCCAGTTATCAAAAGGATGATATTAAAAGTATAATGTAGGCAAAAAAGCAAAGATTTTATAGCAAATGCAATATAAATATGCATATATACATATACTGCAACGTCTATCACATACACATATATATATATACACATGCATCATTTTTTAAAATATGTATTTATTTATTATATATAACTACACTGTAGCTGTCCTCAGACACACCAGAAGAGGGCATCAGATCTCATTACAGATGGTTGTGAACCACCATGTGGTTTCTGGTATTTGAACTCAGGACCTCTGGAAGAGCAGTCAGTGCTCTTAACCACTGAGCCATCTCTCCAGCCCACAAACTTCATTTTTAATAATGATTCCAGCACCAAAATTTCAAAGACAGTTTGCATTTAGTAGAGTAGAATAGTAAATTTAAATTATTTGGTATTTAGTAGAGTAATTTAGTAAATTAGTAGAGCAACTTGATAAACAATTTTAATAGGCTAGATTGATGCCAGGCTCAAGTTCAGATTAATCCACTGATCAAATATTTGCTGCGCAACTACTATGTGACAACCCTGCTTGGAACAAAATAGTTAAAACATCCCAGGCCTCACAACGCTAACACCATTGTGTGAAAAGACAGAAAGAAAAACACATAGCTCTCTCTGTGTGTAAATATGTGTGTCGTGTATGTAGAGAGTATGTGCATGTTCAGGTGGGTATGTGCACTTGTGTGTGCAGGGACATGTTCATGTGTGTGCACGTGCATATGTGGCTCAGAGACCAATATTGGGTGTCTCCTTCAATCACTATCCATCTTTTTTTTTCTTCAAAACAGTGTCTCTCACTAAATCTGGACACATTACTTTACTAGTCTGACCAGCCAGGAAATCCAGAGATCTGCCTGTGTCTACTTCCAGTGCCCGGCTTTTACACGCGTGCTATGGACCTGAAATCACATCATTCTTGTATGGCCTGCACTTTACCAAGTGAGATGCCTCTACAATGTCTCCCAAAATAAACATGTTTAAAATAGAGAAATAATATGCTGTGTTTAAGAAGTGACAAACTCTGCAAACCCAACTCAGTGGGAAGATTGAAGGGGGCTTCTGTGTTGCTGTAACTAAGGTAGTGTGAGTAAAATGGATAAGAAAGGAATATAGAGACACCCTACAGCAAATGTGGGAGAGCGGAAAGAGGAAGACCCTGAGCTGAAGCACTCCAGTTTGTGTGAAGGAGGCGGTGCAGAATAGTGGGAAATGAGGTAACGGTTGGGAGAAAATTAGTCTATACATGCCATTATTGGTGTTTTGGCTTTTACACTAAAGGCTTTGCACAGAGGAGAGAAATATCTTATTTGAGATGGATCTTCCCATTGCAGTAATAAGTCCAGTGGTAATCAGGAAGAACCGAATCAAGGAGAGCCTTTAAGGAGTTAGAGACCATAAGTGGCCTGTAGTGCTGTATGATCATAGAGACACAGAGAGCTGATCATATAAAATACTGAGTGTAATTTTTAAATGGGCGAATGAGATTTTGTGGCTAGAGATAAGGTATTAAAGAGAAAATTGTAGGGTCATTAAGATTTGGTCCTGAGTGTTTTGAGAGTGGTGCTGCCATCACCTGAGCGCGGATGACTGGGGATGAAGGATGACAAAGTTTCAGATCGGATGCTCCACCATGACACGTTGGGCTTGGCTATTAATAACTTTGATAGCCGTGATTTCAAGAAGCCACAGGGGCAACCATTTCTAAAGGTTACAACAAATGAAGGCCTTACATGGGTAACCATCAAGGATATCAGAGTCAGCAGGAGGCTTTAATTCTTAGTGCTTGAGGATAGGAAATAAGGCCAGGGATATAGCTCACCTGGCAAAATCCTTGATTAGAGTTCCATTCCGAGAATGGAATTAATCTACATAGAGAAAAGAGCTGGGCATAGTGGTGTGTTTGTCTGTGTAAAGATAGAGAAGTGTTGCTTCCTAGAGTCAGATGGTCAGCTAATCTAGCCTACTTGGCAAGTTCCAGGACAAATGATACCAAGATTATCATCTGGCCTACACACACACACACACACACACACACACACACACACACTTCATGCACCCCACACATGTTCATGTGTCATATACATAAATATACATACACACTCAGCATAAGAATGTGTTCTACCTGTAATAGTCTATCTCTATTCACATTAAAAGATGACAATGGTCAAGAAAACTGCGAGTTTGATGAAGCTGGAGAGACAGATGAAGCTGCATGAACAACGGTGTTTAGTGGATGCAAAATGATGAACTGAGCACACAATGAAAAGGCTCAGCCTTCTTAATAAGGAAAATGAAGCAAGCTCTGATGACACCAGAGTATGGACAGACACTGGCAATGGGTAAGCATCATATCTGAAGTCTGGATAATTCTTTCTGTTGTAACTGAAGATTATAAAGACAGCAGTTTTGAGAGAGATGTATAAATAGAAATTAACAAGAAAATCGGGAAGTAAACGAACTGGGAAACCATCATTCCAGACAACATGAGGACCAAAGCATCAACACTGAGAGCAGTCATTCACTCGCAGTAGGGCTTCATCTACAGAGGGGTAGTGGCTTCCTACTCCCATTCAGATTCATCCTCACAGACGTGCAATAGAGAGATCCACAGCCTTAATTTCTAGCCTCCACAAAGAGGAACCTCAAAGTTCCTCTGGAACTGGAATGGCTTAAGATGGAACTTAAGTCTGGTAGAAAGGGAAAGAAAGACAACAAAACAAAACAAAACAAAAACTGAGAGGGATTTGGGAAATTTTGTTGGGACCATGGCTCTGGAAAGTATATGCTACAAGACATAGAATGGTCCCATAAGGAAGAAACTGTGGAGATGTTGTGGTTCTAGGCAGTAATAAAATTCAAGATAAGATCTTGTGATTTCCCCAGAGAAAAGTGTTGTGGAAAAAACAATAGGATGTGAGCAGAAGAAAATGAAAAGGGCCTTAATACAACTGAAGGTCAGCAGTTTTCCAGAAACTTCAGATCGCTGAATTGCTTCTTTGGACATTTTGTGGGTGTGGAGAAAATAACAACAGCAGGTGGAGTCAGCAAAGACCATGCAGGACTTCATTTCTCCAGGGAAAGTATCCACAGTGGTTTTACATACTGGAGATTTATTGAGGTCACACACTCTCCTTTTAAAACACATTTAGTAACATTAAAAGTGCATTGCATATTAGTGTGCCACGTTAGTTGAAATTACCGTTATTGTGCGAACTTGGTGGACTAAATATCCTGGCTGTACAATTTCTAGGTTTTTTTAATGAGGTGAGTATAATGGGGGAAATAGACATGCCACGCAAATTGTTCTCAAAATAAGTATTTAATGTAAAATAAAAAGCACTTAGTGTGTGTTTTAGTTTCGCTCTTTGCTGTGATAAATACCATGACCAAAAGCAAGAATGAAAAATGAAGGAAGAATGGATTAATTTGGTTTGTGCTTCCGGGTCAACATCCGCAGCCGAGAGGAATCAGGACAGGAACTCAAAGCAGGAGGAACGGAAGCTTTGCCTTATTGGTTCACTGGAAGGCATGTGCTTAGCTACCTTTTTTCCAGTCCAGGATCACGTTCTCAGGGAACAGTACTGCCCCCAGTGGGCTGGAACTTCCTATATCAACTAACAGTCAAGGCAATTTCTCCCAGCCAGGCTCAGAGACCAATCTGACCTAGGCAATCCCTCCTATTGGGAGTCCTTTCTTAGATGACTGTAGGCTGTGTTGATGTGACAGGTCATGGTCCTCTATATTACAGTGCACACTGTGATATTTTACATTCTCTGATCCCTACACACAAACCTGCAGTGATGATATAGAAATTCTCAGAAAAGTAAAAATACTGATTGGTGTTCCTATAAATATTAGTCTTAATAGCCAAAAAAAAAAATAGAAACATATCAAATGCTCATCAATTAGGTAATGAATACCTAATCAATTCCTAAGGAATAGGTAAAGAAAATATGATATATCCATAAAATGATGTATTACTTGTCAATGAAATGTATGAAGTTCTGGTATGCAACACAGCATGAATGAGACATTATTCCAAAGAAACAAAACCAGACATCACCCAGGCGAATTATACAATTCCACGTATGCAAATTTGCCAGAACTGGCAAATCTGTAAGGCCACGAACACACAGAGATTGAAAGTGACAGAGCAGAGGCAATAGGTGTCTTCTGGTAGGTACCAGAATATTCTAAAATGAATCATGATGCAAATATGCTTTTAGAAAACTATCATACTATTATTGGAGTGGATTGTATCTTACCTGAATTATATCTCAATAAAACTACTTTCAATGTAAAGAGACTTTAAGCTGGGGGTACGGCTCAGTGGCAATGCATCTTTAGCCTGCCTGGAACCCTGGGTTCAACCCTCAGCACCATAAAGAGAACAGAAAAAAGTGGGGGGGGGAGTGATGAAGGAAATTGAATGAGGTCAGATGAGTTTTGGACACGTGAAAGGCATTAAAATACAATACAAGACAACACTATCAAGCACTCAGAGAAGCCCAGTCTACCTTGGAATTCAATCCAGAGGCCAGCTGGTACTCTGTGTGCATTGCTAAGCCATCTACCAGCGACCTGGACCAATGGCTATCTGAGGTAGCCAGTACTTCCCCAGCAAACACATGCCAAGCCAATTTGGAGTTTTCAGAGCACAATGTATGGGGTTCAGTATCTAGTTTCAAGCTGAAATGAATTAAAATCTAAATTCTGCAGCAGATTGTGGGTGTTACTTTAGCTGAGTCTCTTTGTCACTCTTAATCTTGATATCCAATTGGAGGTGGGGGTGGGGAACCAAAGAACCCAGCTTACATTGTCATTGCAAGAATTAAATGACCTGAGAAAAACAAACGTTTATGAAATAGCTGTCATATACTGCCTGCTTAGTCATAAATGTGGTATAATTTTAGTATTGGGAAGGGAGGTGACTAGAGATTCCAATGCATTTTGTAGTTCATACTCCAACAGTTTCCACTCTAAGTCATGGAAAGGAAGGGAAAGAGAGAGGGAGGGAGGGAGGGAGGGAGGAAGGAAGGAAGGAAGAAAGGGTGGAGGATGAAAGGAAGGAAGGAAGGAAGAGAGGGAGGAAGGGAAGAGGAAGGAAGAAAGGAAGGAAGGAAGGAAGGGAAGAAGTGGGGGTGTGAGTGAGGAAGGAAGAAAGAATGAAAAGAAATATTGTGGGTTGGGGATTTAGCTCAGTGGTAGGCGCTTGCCCCTAGGGAGTGCAAGGCCCTGGGTTGGGTCCCCAGCTCGAAAAAAAAAAGAAAAAAAAAAAAAAAAATATTGTGCTTTCAAACTCTCCTCCCTTCTCCTCTAACTAGTACCTCTCCAAAGACAAATACTCCTGTCTTTGGGTGAAATTAATTCTTGCGGTCAAAAGAAATGATACAAAAATAGCTATATCTGGACCCACATACCTAGACCTAAGGTAGAATAACTTCTGTGTTCTACACACCATCTGGCTCAATACTATCAAAATGGCCTTTGTAAATTCATAGGGGAAAAAAAACCTCCTAAAATGACATCATGCGAATTGAACATTAATAGGTCAACAAGTAATTGATACCAGGGATTACAACTCTCTGAATTTGTAGACCTGTTTTAGCAGGCAGAGAGATACTCCGATGTGTTTGAAATTACAGTTTATAAAGTAGTAAAAAATAATAGCTACTTTCTAGTACGTATGATTGATCCTCATTATTTCCTATAATCATAGATTACTTATTAATGGCAAAATTGGGCCTAGTGTGCTATGGAGACCTGTGAGACAATCAAGGTGGGCTTCATAAAGGTCTCCTCTCAGCAAGGCTTACAAGGGTAAGTAGTGGTTGTTTATAGGAGTTCCAACTAGCTACCTCATCGACATGTATTAATCAGGAATTATGGAATGAATTAAAGAGGAAAAAGATCCTCACATCCTTGAAAGGCTCACACTGAATCGCATTCCCTACGTAGTTTACCAAATTGAATAAAGAACAAGCATCAGGTGATGCAGCAGGGAAGACACAGGAAGGAACCTGTCTTCCGAGGCGTCTGTTGGCTCCTCTATGGGTAAACATTACCTAAATTAATACTCTTTTTCGCATAACTAATGTCTGCAAAGAGCTTTCATAAATTATTTTGTAACCTCTTTGAGTGGAAAGCTATCATAATCACAAAAGTATACGGAATTACTAAAACCAAAGTAGCTTTTCATTGGGGCAAATATCTATTATCTCTGAAAATAAACATGTTCATAGGTAGACCATGGCTATTATATTCCTGAGTCATTTTTTAAAAGTACCACCAATTAGCCGGAGGCAATTTTTCCTAGTTGGGAGATACTGTACTTATTAAAAGGAAACAAACATTGCAACAGAGGAAAAAGTTAGCTTCAGCTAAAAGTACCATGCTCTTGGACGTCGGGACATAGAGAAATTGAGGAAGGATTGAGCTGGAAGCTTATTCCTTGCTGATAATGTTTATCATGCTGTACTGGGGAAGAACTGTAACCGTAATGTCACCCAGCTGCGGACCCAGCATGGTACTCTCCCGGCTTACGAGACACGATGCTCTGCTTGTACAATAATGGCTTGACTGTTAGGAGGTGACCGACAGCTTTCTAGCTTGATTTTTTTTTTTTGCTGATAGGCATGAAATCCATATCTGATGCTGTAGCCTGGTCAAAGGTCTAGAGAGGTCATAGACACTAGTGAGGAAACTATTGTCCTATAAGTAGATAAAATGTGCCTGTCAATTACCTTCTACATAGTTATGTCTATGCCTTCAGATTATGTGCTTGTCAGCATTAGTCAAAGGAGCTTCCTTTTGCAGCTGGTAGCAATTACTACAGAGACTAATAACTGGTAGATCCCAGTGCAGAGAATATGTGACTATTCCTTCAGCCCTGCATGAGACATCTATATATTCTGCTCTAAGGCTTAGGGTGGGGAAAGGTTTATCTAATTTAAAAATTGTAAATAAAAATAAAATAAGTGCAGCTGAAGAGATGGCTCAGTGGTTGAGAGAACTTTGCTGCTCTTGCAGAAGGCACAGATTTGATTTCCAGCACCCACATGGTAGCTTATAATTACAACCTGTAAATCCAGTTCCAGGGAACACACACACACACACAGAGAGGGGGGGAGGGGAGGGAGGGAGGGAGAGATAGAAAGAGAGAGAGAGACAGAGAGACAGACAGAGACAGACAGAGAGAGAGAGAGAACATACATAACTGCTAGAATAATACTCAAATGTAACATAAAATAAATATTTCTCTAAACTTAATGGTTCTATAAATATGAAAAGAAGAATCTGACTCAGAAAGAACCCAAGTTTTCAGAAAAAAAAAAAACTCAAGTATTATCTTTCCAGAAAAGTCTTCCTCGGGATCTCCATCTAAATTAGATAGATCCCACCAAAGACACTGCCCCAGCTACTGACTCTGGGGGAGCTTGGTTTTCTCTGTAGCATTTAACTCAGTCTCACACCCCATTTGTGTCTAAAGTCTTTCGCCACAAATCTGAGGTCAAGGGGCGGAAGCAGTCGCTGTTTTTCTCTTTATTCCATCCCTGTTCTTTGTCCAGAACCTGTTCTTGGATAATAAATATTTTTCTAGTGAACAGAATCAACTGTCCCATAACAATAGCTTTAAGATATTGAGCAATGATCAAAAACAATGACTTTATGAAATTCGTAGGCAAATGGTTGGACCTGGAAAATATCATCCTTAGTGAGCTAACCCAATCACAGAAAGACATACATGGTATGTACTCATTGATAAGTGGCTATTAGCCCAAATGCTTGAATTACCCTAGATGCCTAGAAGAAATGAAACTCAAGACGGATGATCAAAATGTGAATGCATATAACTCCTGAGAGACACAGCCAGAATACAGCAAATACAGGCGTATTTGAACTGAGAACAGGACCCCCTTGAAGGAATAGCTTCCACCCCATATGTTCTTTGCCACTCCAGAACTATACATGGTGACCCTGGATACCTCATAAATTTTATCTAGTGAACCAGTGGAATCAAGCCCTGGGTCCCTAAGACTGAACCCCAACTAGACTTTAAGATAAGGAGGGGAGGGGAGGATGTTTGGGCGGGAAAGGGAATAACCTTAAATGTATATAAGAAAACTCAAGTTAATAATAATAAAAAAAATTATTAAAGCTGAAAAAAAATAATAAAAAAATAAAAAAAAGATATTGAGCAATGAAAGCATTCACCTTGTGAAAACTTCCCTGTATTATTCGGCTCTGACAACCTTTAATTATTTTTTATATTTGTTTATTTTACTTTATGTGCATGTATATCTTGGTACCATGTTCATTCCTGGTGCCCATGGAAATCAGAAGAACATGTCAGATCCTCCAGTACTATATCTCCAGTATAGTATATATACACCAGTATAATCCACTGGTATTGTGGAAGGTTATAAATGGTCATGTCAGGGCTGGGAATTGAACTCAGGTCATCTGCAAAACAAGCACTCTTAACCAGCGAGCCATCTCTCCAGCCCCACAGCAGCATTTTTGTAACTGAAGTAATTTGACACTCCAATAGATTCATCATTTCCAGCTAACCACACAGGTACACACAGGTACATGACCAACTGACATACAAATGGAAGGTAGAATGCATGTCCCATTAAAAGTTTGTTGTCAAGCTACTTCCTTAGGGATGCGATTGCTTTTTAGTACAAGAATTGACCACTCAGAAGAATATGAGTATTTAGTTAAATGCACAACCCATTGAGATTATGGGAACTGTTTTCACCACTACATATATAATTCAAGTTGATCTAAATGCTTGGGGATATGGTAGACTAATGAATACAACTAGACTTGATTCTGGTTTTCCCTAAAAATAATAAACCTGTGCTTAAGTGGAAGAAGGGGGTTCATTAAGTAGTGGGGATGCATGAGGTAATGACTAAGAAATCTATACACATTGGGAGAAAAAGAGAATAAATGAAACCAGCCATGATATAAGATTAATTATGCATGCCATTTGAATCAGTACCTTGGCTACAAGCTCCAAATGTGTTAGCACTTCTCAGTTTGGCAGAAAGAACCAAGAGCTATTGACAGAAATGAGAATAAAAGCTGCAGTGCATAACTTTTTATCTTTAGATTACAAAGGCCACTTCCCAGTGTAAAGAACTTTCTTCAGGACATAATCCAAAACAGCCAGGGAAAGGATAAAGGATAAAACAGAAGTTGCAATTGCCTTTGACTTCCTAGCCAGAAAGAGCATACCACTCCTAAAAGCCCTGGTCTTCTCTATTGGTCCCAGGAGATTCCTAGACTCTCCTACTCCTCTATTGGGATTCTCTGCCAGTCTGTCTTCTGGTGATCTGTACCAGCTGCTAATTCAATGATGCTGGTCCTTCCAGCTGTACTTTTCTGTCATCTACTTAATCACACTCAGAACTCAACAATGCTGGAAGAAACATCTCTTGTCCTCCTTTGTCTTTAAAGGCAATGCCTTGTACTGATTTCTTGAGACTTATTCATATTTTATGTGTATAGGTATTTTGCCTACATGCATGTCTTTGCACCATGTGTATGCAATGCCCATTGAACCTAGAAGAGGGCATCAGATTCCTTAGAACTGGAGTTAGAGATGGTTGTGAGCCACCATGTGGGTATTGGAAGTTGTAGTCCAGTCTTCTAAAAAAAAAAATAGTCAGATCTCTTAATAGTGAGCTGGATCTCCATCCCTTGTATTTAAGTTTTACTTACTCAACCTATGAAGTCAGTTTCCTTCCTGTAAAAATCTGAGATGATACCCATGAAAGTATCCTCCCCAAAGATAAAAAAAAAATCAGTATTTCCTACTCAAATACACGTCTTTTCAACAGTCCCCCACAGTAAGGAGAATTTTTTAGAGCTCCTGTATCAAAGAACACATACCATGGTTGTCTACCTACTTCTAGAATGCCACCTGTCAGTCCACTGTTAATACAGCGTGCCCTCAAATGATTCAAATTATGCTTTCTTCTACACTGCATGGTTTCACCCTTCTCTTCTTAAGGAGAAATTCTGAGGTAGCACGAACTCGGTCTTCAAAGCAAATAGAAGAAATGTAAAAGCTCGGATAGTAACACAAAGCCCTGTCAATTGAAGAACCTTACATAAAACAGAGAAAAGACACAGGTGATTAATAAAAATAATAAGTAAACTAAAATCAATGGTTTAAATCAATACCAAAAGAAAAGCCTGGCTTGGAACCCAGCAGCATTTAGGACTTCTCTGTAGGAGTAAATATTTCTCCCAAGTAGAGAAGGAAATAGGCTGCCATGCAACATGAACTCTGTCAGCAAGAACATTTTGCGCTTTAGAATAAAGAACCTTGTAAACAAAGCTAAATTCTGAGTTGCCCCACCCCCTTGGGGTGGTGGGGGCAGAGATCGCACAGTCTGCTTTGGGTGGAAAGCCAAGACTTAAGGGGGAGAAAGAGATCATCAATAAACAAATGCGCAGAACTGAATTGTCACATTCTTTTTGTGCACAAGCCTGTCTTTATTTGGTGCCCCATGCTAGCAAGTCACTGCCTCTCTTCTTTATAAATAACTTGGCATTTGGTGGCCACCATTTGTAATTGTGTGTCAGGACCCCCGTCTGTGCCTATCTCCTGCCGCGTGCCCATTGCCTATCATTTGTTTGCCTTCCATTTGTCTGTGTGTGGACCTACACTTGGAGATGTGTAGAAGGGAAGACCCCACAGTCCCCCAAAGCTTAGGAAACTATTCAAGTGACCTGACAAGCTTTCTCCCTTCAATAGCTCGAGGAGACTACTCCAGTAAGCCATGGAGAGATGCACTTCCTCTCTCTCCTCTTCACACAGATGAACTGGCTAAGTTCAAAGAAGGGAACCGACCTGCCCCACTCCCTAAAAGACTGGTTTCCTGTTCTTCACCACGTCCATTTTCAAAGAGGAGATGTAAACAAAATGGAGAGGAGGTGAAGAGAGTCTGATAAGCATAAAATTGTCAAGTAGAGAACGCCTAGCAATAAAGCCTTTAAAAGTAATCGAAGATGCTTATCTGGGTGGACCTGGTTCCCAGTTGAGTTGCAATTGTTACTCTGCTCAGGAAGCGCCTTCTGTGGCTGCTTAGGATGTGGGCATCTTAAAGTCCTCAAATCTCATCTTAACGAATTCCAAGTTTCCGGATGGGAGGAGGTGGACTGACCTTAGAAATTCCACAAAGAGGGAAATTTATATTTTGTTTTAAATTTTCCCTCCAGGAGGTTTTGAAGATGGCACTTCAGTTAAATACATTAAGAAGATATTTTTCTTGCTGAGATTTTAAGAATCGGGTGGCACACAAGTGCTGAGAGTATAAACGGGCAGCTGCCACTGCCATTGTAGGGTGACATTCTAAGTCTTCAAATTCCACAGGAAATATGGGCTCGGCCTAAACTCTAAAGAGGTCCCTGCAGTTCTGTTTGTGGTAATTCTATTTCTTGGAGCTTGGTGCTGTTTAAAATCGCACCCCGCCCACACCACAGCGTGGCTATATAATGTAATCCTTTCAGTCTTTGCCCTGAGAACACATTAAGCAATCTACCTCCTACACTTAGAATCTCACCAGAAAAGAAATGAGAACAGAAGGAGAAGGGGAGGAGGGGGAAAGAGAAAAGGGAAAAGAAGGAAAATAAAGGGTATGGATTCAAAAGAATTACACTTTGTGCGACTCTATGGAGGAACAGCAGCAATATCTGCTTCTATTCTAGAGTGAAAAATGATGAAGACTTTGAGGGAGAAGGATATAATTTTTAGGGTCCTTTCTAAAGGTCTACGCTAAGGCAATAAACATTACCAAAGCATTCATCTTTCTTAAGACAGACCCATTAAATATTTTGGAATTAAGCTTTCAGTTGGCATCTTTCAAAACAGTTACGTCCAAAAATCTTGTAGCTAGAATTACAATTGTCTGGAGCCCAATCTGTCAGTAAGCAAAGCCCCAGCCTTCCTTCCTCACAGTGGAATGGGCTGAAGGGCAGACACGTTGACAGCTGGTTCATTTCTTGCTTTGCCATGTAAATCCACTTTAACATAACTGGCTTGCACACTGGCTTTTAGAGGGATGGCGGTGCCTAGAAGCTGAACTAATTGGATAAGCTTATAGAATATTTCCATAATGACAAAGAATTCAGACCCAACCTTCCAAGATTTCCAGTCAGTCTAATGGAAAATCTGCTGGACAAGGAGTGTTACCATTTAATGAACTGGCACTCTGCCCAAGTTGGCTTCAGTTTCCCCATGTTGGGAGTAAAGTCACTGGATAGCTTTTTCATCAGAGAGAAGGATGAGTGTGCTCTTTCCCTTGAACCAATCAGTATGAGCTTGATGTGTATATGTAGAGACATGCAGTCAGCAATCATAAAAGCATGGAGTGAAAAATAAGGCACATTCTAGCTTGCTTTCTGTTGCTATGAGGAAACACTCTGATTGAAAATAATCTAGTAGAGGAAACAGTTTACTTTAGCTCATATCTCCGGGTCACAATCTATCATTGAGGGACATCTGGGCAGAAACACGAAGAAAGGAGTGACTTCTATTCCACTCAACCTTACGTCCTACTGAGGCACTCACTTCGTGGCCCATGAAACATAACAGGAACCATGCAAGATGCTGCTTGCTAGCTAGGCCACAGACCAGATTATACCCAGTTAGTTTTCATGTGTAGGTCAGGACCATCTGCCTATGCTAGGGATGATGCTGCCACAGTAGACTGAGCCCTCCTACATCAATTAATAACCAAGACCAATCTCCCACAAACAGGCCCGCGGGCCGATCAGATCTAAGAAGTTCCTCAGTTGAGGCTCTCCTCTCAGAGACTCTCAGGCTATGTCGAGTTGACTGTTAAAGTTAACCAGAACATGTGCTTCCAAAACTTGACGTACATTTTAAAGAATTTGGCTTGTGCAATATGATAATGAAATATTAGCAATAGGAATTACAAAGTAGCCACTTGTGAAGTATGTATTACTCTCCATGACCACGTTTTTTTTTAATTCTCACTCCTTTTATTTCTTTTGAACAGGGTCTCACTACATAGCCATAACTGGCCTCAAACTCACAGAGACCTCCCTGTCTCTGCCTCCTGAGTGCTAGGATTAAAGGTGTGTGCCACCAGGCCTGGTCTTCATTTAATCTTGACAACAAAACTGTATGAGAGACTGGTTATCCCTGGCATTTCACATTTGAAGAAACAGACTAGTTGACACACAAGCAGTTTTCCCAAGTTCGTCCATTGCTAAGTAAAAGCATCGAAAGAGAACCTGTATCTGATTCCAAAACCACCTCCATTTACTAATTTCCTCATAAAGAGGTCCAAGATTTTGATACGGGATTTGGGTGTCATTAAAAAAAATCCATAAAGATAAACATTCTTATCATGTATGTGTATGTATGTATGCATGGGTGTACATAGTACATATGCAAATGTATTAAGCAAAGGCATACTTAGAAGGCCACATGCCTTACATAACAAGTTGCACTAATAACCCTGTATGTAACAACTTGGTAATGCTTCATCCCCGGTGGTCTTCATAGCCTGGAAAGATTAGCTTGTCTATGAAGATCTCAGAAAGCAAGGGTTGGGGCCTTAACGTCCCCTTTGCCTCCCCCACTGTCACTCCTGACTCATTCTCATCTTTAACTGTGATTTATACAAACCTTAAACTTTCGAACCGTCCAGCTGCTAGGTTGAGCCTGACCCTTCCTCTGCCCTGCCTCTAACTTGAATGACCTTTCTGATTTCTTCAGTGTTCACTGTCTTCCATTTGCCTCTGTCTTCTTCAATAAAATGAGTTCACTGTCTCATCTCTCTTTGCCTGCAGCACACAACATGTTGTCTCAAAGTCAAAAGATTTTTTATTTTGATTGTTTATGAAGTATGTCATGTGTGGACGGAAGAAAGAAGTGGTTGGAATTCAGAGTGGCCAACTTCTGCTGAGTAGTGCCATCCCTCACATTCTTGTATTGAGTTTCCAAATTGCACACATGTGGGTTGAAAAACTTCTTAGGGAATACAGTTATTTAAATAATCCCCAAGTCCACTTTAGAGGAGTGAATAGAGTCATAGAATCAACAACTTGATCGTGGGGAAACAGCTCCCCCATCATCTACCCCAGTTGCTCTGTTGATTTATTGGCTCTATATAATGCAAGGATGTTGTTTTCGCCAAGCCATCAACAAATGTAATTCAAGCTACAGGAAAAATAAAAAGGGAATGTAAGATTGTTTTTAAGCAGTAGAAAGGACTCCACTTAACAATTTTTTGCAAATCTAGGGCCAAAACTTCCAACTATTCAAACATTAAAAAATATAATCAGTTACTCTTCAAACGGAAACCATGACTTCTAGAGATAAAAGAGAAGAAATAACTTTTCAAGACCCAAAACAAAAAGACTGAAGAGATTGTTTGACCATTAAGATCAACGGTTGCCCTTGAGGTTCAATCCTTGGAACCACCTGTAACTCCAATGCTCTCTTCATGAGACTCTGCCCACACCAAGCACATACATACATGCAGGCAAACATTCATTCACATAAAAAGTTCTTAAATCTTTTCACAGTAAAAGACCAATAATTTAATTGATTTATTATTATTTATTTACATGTACATTGGTGTTTTGTTTGCATGTATGTCTGTGTGAAAGTGTCACATCTCCTGAAACTAGTTACAGACAGTTGTGAGCTGCCATGTGGGTGCTGGGAATTGAACCTGGGTCCTCTGGAAGAGCAGCCAGTAATCCACTGAGCCATCGCTCTATCCCGAGACTAAAATTTTCTATTAAAAAAAACTAAGTTGACACAGAAGCAATTTAGGTAGTTAAGTTTTAAATTTTAGTCTAATTCAATTTATTAACTCTAACATTTTCATTAATTTGACGGTCTTTGTAGTTACTCAGCCAGAAACAAAACAGACAAGTTGTTCATGGAGAGGAGCACTGAAGTATATAACTCATTGAACAGGATGAACGTTACCAACCAATGGTGTTCTGTCTGGAGCTCCCTCAATGACAAAATGTAGGAGGAACAGAGACGGCAGGGACAGTTTAATATGTGTGATCGCACATGTGACAGACACAATTCAAACTACATCTTATTTCAGAAACTTTTTTTTTACTTCAAACATTTTAAATGTCACACTGGATTGACTGGCGAAAAATGAAAGTCTCAAGTAAAGGTATCATAGTGCACCAGCATTTTGGAAAACACCCAAGCCCGAAAACAATACTGAGGGTTGGGCAGCTTCCTTCCCTGCTAACATAGGAAGGAAAGTGAATCAGGCCAACGGTCCTCACTGAATGCTCCCGCTCAAAACAAATACAGTTAGACTTGGGCCAGGATGGTCCTTTTCATCTTCCTCTTCTCTGTACACTGGACAAGGATCTGGTGTATGAGTGGTAAATTCATGGAAGCTCTCAAACAGGCTAAATATTAACACCACATTTACAAGGACAGGGGAAGAGAAATAAATAAGGAACCATTTTCCCTTGGGTTGGAGGTTTATGGGGGAAGTTTCTTTATAAGTTTTGCTTGTTAATGTTTTTTTTTAATCTGTGGCTATTTATAGTAGGGGGAAAACAGCTGCACCTTTTATCTCAACACAGTCAAACAATTGGTTTCATTAAATATCCTTTTCCACCAGTTGTTTGACCTCTAGGAAACCTAGTCTGAAGTTATTAATAATGTTCAAAGAGAAAGCAGGTCGCTTAGGCACACGCAGTATTCCAATATTGCAGTCCTTTTTAGTATATTAGTGTGCCTTCGGAATACCTCCTTTACTGAATAGTTAATCTGAATAAATGTCTAAGAGAGACGATTGTGGGCTGCGTCCAACCTTAAAAAAGGTTGATCCACAAATCATCAAAATGATGAAATTTGCATGTCATGCATAATGTATTATTTTAGGTGTATGATATGTGTTGTTCAGCCTCATGGTATGGCATCTCACTATGGCTTTGTAAATAATAGAGGTGGGATGGAATCAAATACTGAGATGGAGCTTTGGGACCAGATGCTCCCAGATTTGAAAACACATTCCATAGTTCACCCTCTCTATGACCTGTTTGTACTTTAATCTTTTTGAGTGTTAACTTCCCAGGCCATAGAAATTTTAATACACAACAAGATGGCTGCAATTAACAATGATACATGCTGCAAAATAACTAGAAGAAAATATTTCTCATCTTCTTGATTCAAAGAAATAGTAAATGGTTGAGGTAATGACCAGGCTAATGACCCTGATTTGTTTTGGGTTTTTTATGCAATATATACAGAAACAAACATCATACTGTACCCTACACAAGCACAACTAGAATGTGTCTGTTAAAGTAGAGGATTATAAACTCCTAGTCTACTCAGTTGGCCTAGAAAGCATTTGATACATACTGAAAATCCAATGAGTCGGATGACCCATCGTTTGATAATGAATGGGCGTCCATTAACTACTAAATCTTACCTGAGCATTTAGAACGCAAACAAAAAGTCTTTATTATGTGGAGGCTATATTCTAGATAAAGAAGCTAGGTAACAATAAATACACATTTTATGATGTCGAAAATGCTGTACATAAAGGCTGTAATAAAAACATAAAATGAAATGAGGTGTTGGGGCTGGTGGTGGCAGTAAGATCTCAAGTGTTATATTGCGTGATCAAGGTAGGGCTGTTTGAGAAAAGATCATCAAGGAAGGTGCATGGTTAAAAGTAAAAGAATAAATCACAGAATCAGGTGGGAGCGTGAACTTCACAGATAATAGTCTGAAGCCTAGGGCAGAAGTCTAAGCTGGAGGTCTGAGTAAACTTAAGCATCTTGGCATCTAACTGTCACAAACTCTGTAAGATAAATAGAGAACACACACACACACACACACACACACACACACACACAGAGGAATTGGCAAAAGAGGCCAAAGGTCACCAGTGAAAGTGGGAGAAGAGAGAGCACGATGTTGGGTGGCCAGGAGGAATAAGAAAGAGAGGAAGGTTGGACTCTGCACAGTGCTGTGGACACTTCAGTAAGAAGGGAGTCTATACCGTGGATCATACCAAAGTTTGTTTACCCTCGAAACCTTAAAGGTCACATTACCTAGCAAAGAAATAAATAGACTGTGTGCCCTGGAGTAAAAATACAACAGGATCAGAGCTCTCTTGTTACACGTGTGACTCCCCCAGTCATGGACCACTATATTCTTGCCCGCAGCAATTCTGTCCCACGTAGGGATCCAAGAGAAGGGCAGAGTCTGAGGTTGTAGGATAGTAAGAGTCAGGAAGAATAAAAAGGGTGGGTTGACATGGAAACTGGGTTCCGGTATTGTCAATTCTACTTCCGAATGAGCAGTAGTGTACAGAGAAAGCTCGTGAGTCACAGTTGTGGCAGCAGAAGCCTGTGATGCCAGGAGTTGGACACTAGCCTGGGACCCATGACAAGTTCAAAGCGAGCCTGGGCCAAGGCTACTTCATCCCAAAGTCTATAAAAGGAAAAGTTCAAATTAACAAAAAAATGTACAAGGAAACTAAGCAAGTATGGTGGAACCTGGCTCTGATCCTAGGACTCGAGGCTGACACATGAAGATTGCCACAACCTCAAGGGGAGCCTGGGCCTGAGACCTTTGTCTGAAGGGGGAAAAATTAACTTTTATCCTTAGGCGTTGTGTGAGTCAGGGTTTCTGTACCTGCACAAACACCATGACCATCAAGAAGCAAGTTGGGGAGGAAAGGGTTTATTCAGCTTACACTTCCACATTGCTGTTCATCACCAAAGGAAGTCAGAACTGGAATTCACACAGGGAATTCACACAAGGAAGCAGGAGCTGATGCAGAGGCCACGGAGGGATGTTACTTACTGGCTTGCTTCCCCTGGCTTGCTCAGCTTGTTCTCTTAGAGCCCAGAACTACCAGCCCAGGGACGGCACCACCCACAGTGGGTCCTCTCCCTTGATCACTAATTGAAAATGCCTTACAGCTGGGTCTAATAGAGGCATTTTCTCAAGGGAGGCCCCTTTCTCTGTGATAACCCCAGATTGTGTCAAGTCGACACACAGAACCAGCCAGTAGAGGCTTCTACCTATTCAGGACTCTGGAAGCCTGAAAAAGTTACCGAACACTAGTTTCAAAGGATTCTAGAAAAGATGAAATAACCACTCCAGAATGTGTGAAATTTCCCAGAACAACATACATACATACATACATACATACATACGTGTGTGTGTGTGTGTGTGTGTGTGTGCGCGCGCGCGCTTGGGTATACATAATAGACATTAATAGTATATATTAATAGTATATATTAATGTGTATTAAATATTAATTGTGGTGTATATTTATTTTAATTCATATATAATGTATATATTTACACTCCTTAGATAAGTATTCAAGTCCCATTTTCTTTATCCTTTCTATTCATTCATGTTTGTCCATTTTCTTCCTCTATAACAACTAACAGACTTAATTATAAACAACAGAAGTTTTATGGAGAGTGAGTATTTCAAAGTCAAGGGGTTACATCTGGAGGGATATTTGGATACATCATAAAGCAGTGGAAATCATCATATGATGAAAAAGCAGAAGGCAAGGAAAGAGACAGACCACCACCACCTCCTTAACCAGCCTAGTGTGTTCGTAAAGGCGCCCTTACGTCTAACCACCTCTCAAAAGTGCACAATATGAATTAAATTGTCTCCAACATTTTGAAAGTGATGTTTAAACCACACCAATGCCTTTCTTGATTCTGTGTTCAGAACTTGTAAAGATTAGGAAAAATTCTGGGGATTTTTTTTTAAATTGGGATTTTATTTTCTAATGATCATCAACAATATTTTAGTGTTTTACCATAGGCATTCGCTCCTAAAGCCCATTTCCTACCTTCTTTTATTGTTGTTCTTGTTCTTGTTACTGAAAAAAAATAGTTTCCACAGTATATTTTGGTCATATTTTCCTTTCTTCAGTTCCTCCCAAATTCTCCCCATGTCCCTACCCATCCAACTTTATGTTCCCTCCCCCCCCTCTCTCTTTCTCTCTCTCTCTCTCCCCCTCCCTCCCTCCCTCCCTTCTTCTCTCCCTCCCTCCCTCTCTCGTCTTTTCTCTCTCTTAAAAGCAAATAACAATAGAGAAAAGAACACCAAGCAATAGGAAGCAAATGGCACACAAAATACCACTGAGTTTGTTTTGTGTCCACCTACTCCTGGGCGTGGAGAGTGCCCTGAATTGTGGTTGATAAACCCAGGGAGACTCAGGGGAGAAAACTGATTTTTCTATTCACCAGCAGGTATCAATTGAAAAAGCTTCTTAATTAGGAGTGGAACTCCACTTTTCAACCCCCCTTTCAGTACTGGGACCCCATCTGGCTTGAAGCTGTGCAGCTCTTATGCATGCCGCCATAGTCTCTGTGAGTTCATAGGTGCGTCAGTCCTCTCCTGTGTCTGGAAAACAGTTTCCTCAGAGTTATCCATTGCCTCTGGTTCTTACAGTCTTTTCTCTCTCACTTAGATCTCTGAGTCTCAAGGTAGGGGGGTGATGAAAACATCGTATTTTAGACTCAGTGCTCCACAGTCTCTCACTCTCTGCACAGGGTCCAGTCATGGATCTCTGTGTTAATCCCCATCTATTGTAAGAAGAAGCGTCTCTGATGTGGATTGAACAAGGCACTTCCTCTATGAGTATAACAATTTGTCATTGGGAATCATTTTATTGCTATGTTCCTTTAGCAAATTAACAGTACTAGGTTTTCCCCTCAGACCAGTAGTTCTCAACCTGTGAGGACAGGGTCACATATCAGAAATCCTGCACATCAAATATTTATATTATGATTTATAACAGTAGCAAAATTACAGTTCTGAAGTAGCAATGAAGTAATTTTATGGTTGGGAGTCACCACAATATGAGAACCTGTACTAAAGGCAGCAGCTTTAGGAAGATTCAAAATCACTGCTCTAGACCTGCAGAGAAATTTTTATCTAGCAACATGGCTACTCTGATTATGTCCAAAGACCTTCTAGGTTTGTATGATCTGGATGGAATACATACACACCCTTAGTACACACCTTTAACCCCAAACAATGTAGGTAAGTTTAGTTGTAGAAGGAATCAGCCATGTTTGAAAGTGATGTCTAATTGAAGGGCAGACAAAGTAATGAATAAGGGAAAGATTTGACAAAGTGAGTCAGACATAGAATAGTCCCAACTCTCATAAGAACAGCACAGGAAAGGGAGGCAACTTAAGAAAGCAGTAGCAGCAGCAGCAGCAGCAGCAGCGAGAGAGAGAGAGAGAGAGAGAGAGAGAGAGAGAGAGAGAGAGAGAGTTCAGTCAGTTCTGTTTGTGCTCAGTTCAATTAGTTTGATGTCGTTCAGTTCAGTTGAATGCGTTCAATGCTGTGGAGTTGAGTTTGTTTGTGAGTTCATACAGAGGCAGTTGAAGCCAGAAACTAAAAAGGAGCAGAAGATTAGAACAAATTTCTAGAGTTAGTTTGAGACCAAGCAGAGCAATTCAATGAGAAGCCAAAAAAAGCCAGGTTGAATCAGTCAGCTTGGAGAGGACTTTGAGCAAGAACAGTTGCGTTGAACCAGCCAGCCAGAATTCAGAAAGAACTAGAAAGGGTGAGCTTATTCAGCAGTAAGCCTCCCTGATGACAATTACAGCTAGCTTTTACATAGACCCACAACCTGTTTAATTTAGTTTCTGGTTCTTGGCCACATTAGCAGTGGTATGTATGTGTTCCATCTTATGGAGTAGTGTCCCCGCCAGCGGGGACTCAGTTATTCACGGTCCCGAAGGGGCGCTACTCTTGGGCCTAAATGGGGGGCGAGAGAAGAAGGAGACCAAGCAAGATTCTGTTGTCAAGGTCTCGTTTATTGAGAGAAATGTACAGCATTTAAAGCTCTGAGGAGGAATAGAAGCGGGAACTGAAGCTTAGGGTGGGGGAGTTTGGGAAGTGCCCAAGGATAGAAGGTGAATCACTACACTGCAAGATATCCTCCTATAACAAAGAGGCAACAGTCTTCGGGGACATGTTCTTTAGGTGAACCCTTCTCAGGAATCTGCTCAGGGACATCCGGTGTTTTGCTCAGGCTGAAACATCCTGTCATTGCTCCCAGGGTCTTCCTGGGAGAGGCTCTTAGTTCAACAATCTCAAGTCTGTATGGCAGTCAATTCAAGGTTAAACCTCTGTGGCCATGCAGCCCAGAGTCAAGTAGCCACCTTGAGCTATGCATTCACAAAGCGGCTAGGCCCAAATCCAATACGGCTCACTGCAGAGTAGATCTTAAATCAAATCATAAACTGATTGGTGACACTCCCGTTATACTTGTGCCTCTATTGCTTCAGTATATCTTGCAGATAGATCACTGTTGTAAGTAACAGGATGATTACCGTTCTCATCTGGCAGCATGTGGAGTACCTTCCAGTACCATGAACGTTAGTTAGTAGGTATGAAGTTTCTAGTCAGCACCTCAATGACTCTGTGTTCTATGACATATGTAAGTGTTCTCTTCAGCAATTAGGCTCAACCATACATTGTGGTTTTACTTGATGATATAAAATGTCCAGTCAGGCCATTATCTCTCCTACTACTAAGTAACTCCATTTCTATTATTTTCAAATACGTATATATTTTAGGAAGCTTATACAGTAGGTTTCCATATGCCTTTTCAAATGGCTTTTAGTGTTAGGTGTCTCTCCCCACATTCCCTTCCTTGCTCTTCTCTTCCATCCCTTTCCCTATTTAAGCCTCCTAGTTTCACATTTATCCCTCCATAACACTATATTCTATTTCATCTTCCTTGGAGATCCTCTCTAGTCCCTTGCTAGGCACCTAACCTCTGGGATTGTTCAGATTATAGCACACATATTGAAAGCTTAAAAGCTAATATCCACATAGAAGAAAAAATATACAATCTTAGTCTTCGGTGGTCTAGGTTATCTCACTCAGGATTTTTTTTCTAACTTTATCCATTTACCTTCAAATTTCATAATTTCATATTTTTCTTTACAGATAAATAATATTTTATTTTTCTTCAATTCTAAAAAGTTCAGTTCAATTCTAAATTGTTCAGTTGCCATGAGTTAGAAGAATTTTCTTGTTTGGTTGATTGGTTGTTTCTATTTTGTTTCTTTTGTTGTTGATATCTAGCTTTATCGTTTGTTGTTTCTATTGTTGTTGATATCTAGCTTTTATTCATGGTTTTCAGACAGGGTGCAGAGTGTTATTTCAATTTTCTTGTATTTATTGAGATTTGCTGTATTTTCAAGTATGAAGCCAATTTTTAATAAATTCCCATGAGCTACCCAGAAGAAAGTATATATTCTTTAGTGTTGGTTGGAATGTTCTGTAGATGTACACTTTGACTGAGCTGTCCATTTCTTCCAACTTGTTTTCAGGTTCTGAAATTCTCTCTTCCCTTCTTGTAGTTTGTTGTTGAGGTTCATCTGAAGTTTTTGTTGGACACCCTAAATTTTTCATTTCTAGCTTTATTTCATTTTCACTTCTCTTTCATGTTTCTGTTTCTTTGTTAAATTCTGCTTTGATCACTTAAAATGTTTTCATTATTTCATTTAACTATTTGTGTTTTCATGATCTTCATTGAGGCATTTATTAGTCTTCTTTTTAAGGTCCATGAACACATTCATGGTTGCTATTTTGAAAGCTTTGTCTAATATTTCATCCAAGTTGCTTTTCTGGGGACTATTGCAATAGGGTTACTGGACTCCGGGGCAAGCATATGGTGTTAACTATGCCCGTTTGATTTTGAGATAGGACCTACACATCTGGAGTTATGACATTTGAGGCAGTTTGTCTATTTGGTATTTGTTTTGGTATCTTTGTTGGGAGGTGTTCCATTCTTTGGTTGTAGTTGCCCATTCTGTATCCTAGACAAGTGTGATGATTGTGGTGGCCCTGGTAGAGAGTGTTTAGAAGTAGCACAAAGGAATGTACATGGGCTAGAAGGAAAAGCTGCGAGAGACAGAGGAAAAGAGCTAAAGACACTGGGGTCTTCAGGAAATATGTTTTCCTACCTTCCAATAACTCTTAGTGTTTCATTTTTCCTTCTTCCTATGTGTCCTTAGAAAAGCTGACAACTTTATTCTTCTGAAATATGAATCTGATCTTTCCTCTCCTACTTCCTTCATTCATGTTCTGTGAACATTGAGCTCTCTGTATAGATACCTATTTCTGTCAATCTGTCTAATACTTCTTTCTGCTCAAAGAAAAATCATCCCTTTTTGGTTCTCTAACCATAGAAATGTCTTTTCCGCTTTTAAGTCTAGCTTGAGGTAACGTCCTTGCACCTCATTTAATCTCTGCCTCCTTCCGTTCACTTCGCATTTATGTGGCAGTACTCATGTGCTTTGTGAAGGGACCCAGTAGAGATTCCCAATAGAGATACTTACCTTGCTAGTGCCAAGGCAAGGTAATAAAGTCTCAAACAGTGTTATAGTTAGTACTTCATCACAGTAAGATGCATGATGGCTGGCTTACTGGTGTGTTTTGTTTTGTTTTGTTTGTTCACTAACTTCTTCAAGCATATATCTTAACTGTCCGGCCAGACAGTAAAATCCTTTGCAAGCAGAGGAACTGTTTTACATCTCTTAAACCCCTCTAACTCCTAATCAAATTCTTCAATGTGCAATGTTCCCTGTGGACTCTTGTGTTTGAGCACTTGATCCCTGGTGGATTGTGTTGCTTGGGGTAGGTTGTAGACCCCTTTAAATAAGTGATAGGGCTACCAGAGGTGGGTCCTGTGGGACTGGCTTACACCTTATTCCTGCCTCTGGCTCAGACTCTTTCCTGATCCTTCAAAATGCAACAAGCCTGATGACAAGTTACTGCCACCCCATATCAAGACATCTCGCCCTCCATCCCTTCCCTACCATGATGATCCTTACAACTGTGAGTCAAAATAAACCCCTTTCTTTATGATGCCCCAGGAGTGTACTTCCGGTGGTAATAAGGAAGGTAGGTAAAATTGCTAATAAAATACAACTTTTAACTCATCATCTTCATTGATATTGATTAACAAACAACAGAAGATCTGGTTAAACTATCTTAATAAAATTATTGAGAGCGGATAGAGCCCTCCTGCTATTCTGCAAAGGGCTCTGATCATAACTACATACTTAGCATTTAGTGGATGCTAGCTCAGTAAGCTATGCTGCTTTATGAAATATAACTAGATACCTTGTGATCCAACTTGCACTTTAGAGGTACTATATATTTTATAAATCCATCTGAGACGGCCTTCCTTAATCCCAAAGTTTGTAGCCAACTGCTTATTCAATTATGGATAACTAATTGATTTGGTGAGAACATAAGCTCTTGTTATCCATATTCACCCTCCTCACACCCCCATCTTCTACTCCCAAAATTTTTTCCTCAATCGATGACTGATATTATATTTCCTCAGATCAAGAAACCCAAAGTAATTTAGAACCTTCTCTTTCCTTAGATTTTTCATTATTCTATCAAAATTATGAAAACATACACATGATTCTAACAATTCCAAGCACACTTACGTTGTCACCTTAGACCAATCCACCATCATCTCTCACACAATTGCATCCTACCTATTATCCTCCATCTTTTAACAACTCCTATACTGAAATTTATTGGTGACTGAAAAGAAGAGGGTGTCAGAGATATGGGGTACAGAGAGATGCTCACGATTCCTTTGGATTTGTTCCCTGCCTCCCCATTCCTTGCCCCCATCTCTCTGACACCCCCTTCTTTACAGACTGAAAGCTGTAGTCTTCACCACAGCTTACAGGGTACTATGTGGATCTGGAAATACCATGTTCCCAACTACATCGCCTGTCATTACCCTTCCCTCAGTGCCCACCCCTAATGACATCAGACTGATGGCTACTTCATGCTAGCTATACGGCCTTTACATGAACTTTACCTGATATGTTCTTGTACTTGATGTCTTCGTGACTAACTCCCACTTCCCTTTAAGGTCTTATTCAAATGCTCCCCTCTTGTCTAAGCTATCATAACTACCCAGTTCTAAACTGAAATCTCCATTCTCCTCCATGTTCTTTTCTCTACAGCAATACCATGAATATGGAGTACAGAAACATGACTGAGAAGAGACTTCTTTGCTGCTCTCTGAACTCCATCTCGGTGTTTGCATCTAAGCCATGTTTCTCAGGGGCCACTCTCATGGTTGACTTTGGCTTCAACACTCTCAAGTGCCATGGTCAGTATTCCTTAGACAGCCCTGCAGAATCCGCTGCTCCCATGCAACTTTCCCTTTCCCTTCCAAACTGTTCCAGCTGCGGCCTTTTCTGCTTACCTCCCAATTTTCTCTCATATATTCATTTTTCATAATAAAGTTTAGTCCATGCAGACTTTCTTGGCACTTGTTTCTCAGAGAACCCAGAATAATACATCCCCTTATATATTACATATTTGTTTTTTATTGCTTACTAGAATATAAATTTCTAGAGAACAAGAATTTGGTTTGCTTAAGAATCCCAAACACCTAGCTAGCACAGTAGAACATGATGAGCTCTTAATAAATAAATTCAGAATGAATGACTGGGTGAACTTTAAAAATATTATCAGTTTTAACAATATCAATTATGTGAATGAGCAAACACAACATCTATCAGCTCTCATAAATCTCCTTCCCCCTAAATTCCTCGTCTCCCTCCCTCCAACCCCCAGCCCCCACCTTTGCAGTCTCCTACAGCAGGAATGAGATTTTGGGTGATAAACTGATTGTAGGAAAAGATCCAGATTATTAATTGGATGACTGCCCATTAGTTTTGGCAAGCAAATGCCAAATTCTGACTGAGATACTCATCTGCTTTCTTGTCCTTAACATCAGACAGGGTCTGCAGATAAACAAAATCAAAAGCTTTGAAGATTTTATGGTTTGTTGTTGTTATTGTTGTTGCTTTGTTTGTTAGTTTAAGCATACATCCAATAATAACCAAATTTGATCCCTTGTTAGTTAATTCAGTCTCTTATTATCTACTCCTAAATGTCTCTTGAGAATAAAAAAACAAAAAACAACTTTTCTCAAGTATGATTTCAGACTCTTTCAAATATATTTTTAATCACATGTATGGTGGGGTATGTGAGTGTGCACATGAGTGCGGATACCTACAGAGCCCCATGGTGTCAGATTTCCTGGATTTTCTGACAGGTGATGTGTGCCCCTGACATGGGTGCCAGGAATCAAACTCAGGTCTTCTGGAAAAGCAGTACTTGTTCTTAACCATTGAGCCATCTTTCTAGCTCCTAGACTCTTTTTTTATTATTATTTTAATTTTTAAACTAGCTTGCCAAGTAATGTATTTCCATACAAGGTCTTCAAACACAATTCCTTTGGATTTGTTCCCCACCTCTGCATTGCTTGTCCCCATCTCTCTGACACCCCCTTCTTTGCAGAACCCTTTTTCCCCAGTAACCTCCCATTTCACTTAGCTTTAGTTTCTTCCTCAGGCCATATAGTCATATGGGACCTGTGGTTTGAGTAAGAATGGCCTCAATAGGCTCATGTATTTGAATGCTTGGTCTGAAGTTGGTGGAACTGCTTCAGGAAGGATCAGGAGGTGTGGCCTTGTTGAAAGAGGTGTGTCACCAGGGGAGGGCATTGTGGTTTCAAAAGCCCACACCAGTCTGGGCCTTACTCTAATTTCCTACAGCCTGGGAATAGCATGTGAACTCTCAGCTACTCCTCTAGCACCATGCCTGCCCACGGCCATGCTCCCCACCATAACAGTCACGAATTCACCCTCTGAAACAATGAGGAAGCCCCCAGTAAATCTTTAATAAATTGCTTTGGCCTTGGTGTCTCTTCACAGCAACAGAGCAGGAAGCAAGACAGAGAGCCCTTCCTATTTTCCCCTCACTTATCCATGTTGACTCCCATCTGTATTGCGCATATTTAACGGTTAGAGGCCATATGAGAGAAAGAACATACAGTATTTGTCTTTCTGAGCCTGGGTTACTTTGCACAAAATCGTGTTTTCTCGTTCCATCTATTTTCCCCTGCAAATTTCATAACTTTGTTATTCAGTTATCCATAACTGAGTAAAATGCCCCATTTTGTTTATCCATTCGTCTGTTGACAGACATGGAAACTGATTCCATGTCCTTGCTACTATGAGAAGAACTGCACTGAGCACGGATGGACCAGTGTCTTGGCAGTGGGATCTGGCATTCTTCAGGTATAACCCCAGGAGCGGAACGGCTGGGTCATGTGGTAATTCTGTTTTGTTTTTAACAAACCTCCCCACTGACTTATGCTGTGACCACACTAGTTTGCAGTCCCACCACTAGTGTGATGCGTTTCCTCTTCCCCACATCTGTCACCCAGACTTGTCACCGTTTCTTTTCTTGATAGCCACCAGCTCACGCTGCGATCTGATGGCAAGAGATACTGAACACCTTTTCAAATATCTGTTGGCCATTTATGGCTTTTTTCGTTTTGATTTGCTTTTCTTTTGTTTAGATCATTGGTTTATCTATCAATTGACAACCTTACTTCTTTGCTGCCTAATTTCTGCTGTCCTTTATATATTCTAGATACTAACCCTTTGTGACTTCAGATCCTTGAAAGTGATAAGCTTGGTCTTCGGGTGACTGGCTCGGGGTGTGGCCTCTGTGGTTGGGGAGAGCCGAATAAAAGTATGAAGCCATCTAAGGTCTATACGTTTCTGCAGAATAGAATAACACAGGGTTCTGCCTAAAGTATTCCCGTCCATCTGTAAGCATCCCAGGAGCTTGATAGAGGAAGTTGCTGGGGTTCAACTCCCTCATGAAGATTGATTTAACCTTCAGCCTGTGTCTCTCTTTGCCCTGTGCCCTTGGGCATTGCTTGATGAATGACTGTTACGAAGTCAGACAGCTGACATTCCCATCCTGGCTTTGCTACTTATTAGCCATGCAGACAAATGACCTCCCTGAGCCTGTTGCCTCATTTTAAAATAGGAATAATAGCACCTATCACTCAACACCTCTAAGATAAATAAGATGAGGTGCATTTGTCTATGGACAAATATTAGCTACTACTATTACAAATATCAAAAGCACAAAGAAATGTATGCCGTGTAGTCAGTGCCGGGCCTGTCTATTTAACCTCCCTGCCTGAATGGTGATATTAAAGGGCTGATCGCATCCAAACACATAATAATGTGGTGGATGATAATTGGGATTCACCACATCAAAATGCACTTAAAGAACAGGTAGGAAAAAGAAAACAAAGTCAGCTGCAAAGCTCCTGGCTCTGCTTTGACCTGAGTTCCACCAGGCTTCACTGCCTCCTCCAACGGGTAGGGGCTGTCCACCCACGGTTACAGAATCTAAGCACGGCACCGTTTAACAGGCTCGCTCATTGCTCTTGCGTAACTGCTGAGGTCAAAATGGGCACCTTCCCGAACTGGAGACTGTCGTTTTTTGAATGGGGTCCAAAAAAGGTGCTGCAGTCCCCAGACATCCAAGGATGGCACCAAGCACTTCCGGGGAGCCAGCTTTTGAACATTAGCACCTTAACACCTTGAATTTTTTTTTTCAACACCTAAGATTCCAAGGTCTGTGACAAAGGTCTGTGGTGTGTCTTTGTGAGGGGAGCTGAGCTCATGCAAATATTCTACTCTAAGAGTTCTTAGGTAACTAAAAGAGCCATCACCAAGCAGAGGGAGAGTGACAAACAAGTGACTTAGCATTTCTGCCCCAGTCTCTCTCTCTCTCTCTCTCTCTCTCTCTCTCTCTCTCTCTCTCTCTCTCTCTCTGTGTGTGTGTGTGTGTGTGTGTGTGTGTGTGTGTGTGTGTGTGTGTGTGTGTGTGTGTGTATGTGTCTCATCTTCTCTCATCTCCGGTGCTAGAGTGAGGTAAACTAAGCGAGGTAACTTTAAACACACAGGCTCACAGGAAAACCCGGGCTGCTCTGACAGTCAGCACACGGCAGCTCCCTGTGCCACTCCTGGAAAATAATGACTTGGGTAAGGAACAGTTAATAAGAAAATGTGTCTCGCTAACCGTGCACAGTACAACAAAGAGCTGGCAGCCCCTGAAGGAAAAGGGCTTGTGCGGCTGCCGTTCAAACTTGTCAGTCAACTCGTGCCAGCAGCCTCAGCGTCTGCCTCCCCAGCACACCCTCATTACATGTGTCTGTCTGGCCTCATCGGTGCATCGGCTCAGAGCCGCTCCTGACAATTCGGAATTCTCTTCCTTTCTCCCTGGTGCAAAGAGCGAATTTCTCTCCGTGTCGCTTCTGTCATCTCCAGCTCCTCTCCTCAAGGACGCACCTTGATTTATGGTAGCTTGGGACTTCCTTCAGCGTCTGCCTGTCCTTGACTTCTAGAATGGAAGAAGCCGAGCTGGTAAAGGGAAGACTCCAGGCCATCACAGTAAGTCTGCGTAGAGTTTTAAGTCATTGAGGTGGTTGCTTAGATGAACCACACCGTTGCTAACTGTCCTTGTCTCCCAGTCCTCACAACTGCAGAAACAGAACTGAGCCTTCTGTGGACTCTGGTCTGTTTCTCTTAACCCTTGTGACCCCTCCATGACACTGGGGCTTCAGAACCTGAGATCAAGGGAAATGTTTCTGGACTTTACAGACGATGTTTGCATTTTAAACGACAATCAAGAGTTGTTTGGGTTTTGTTTGTTTGTTTGTTTGTTTTTAAGTAGTTTGTAAACTCTCCTCTCCTATGGCTATTTAAAGTTTAGTTTTTTATTTCAGATTCCTTCTGACAAATGTTTTTATAGATACCCAAATGGAATTCAAAGCAATGAATGTAACCACCAAAAAAGTTCTTTTCTTTTAAAAAAGGGGTAGACCAAAAGGAAGAAAATCTGAAAGTTTTTTTTTTTATTCATTGTATCAAAGTATATTCCAGAAAAACCTAACTGAATTAAAGAGCACAGCTTGGTGTGTGTGTGTGTGTGTGTGTTTTCAAGTGAAGTGTTAACCAGGAGAAAAGTATCAAAGGCACGCATCAGAGTAATTCTCAGAGATCGGTTTTCCAGTACAGAAGTGCAGACATAGCTCGAATAAGATCTCAATACAGGAATGCCATGCATGAGATGGACTTGGAAAATATTTCCCTAATTCCAGGAAGAAAAGTAGTACATTTGATGTTTGTTCTGGGAAAGAATCACAGCAAGAAATTAATTGCTTCTCTTAAGTGGTGCCACTCTTTCTCGTTGACTTCCAAACTGCTGTATGTGACAATAACCTGGAAGTCCCTGACCCGTTCAAGTATCATCGTTAGCGTAACTTTTGATAGCGTTTTTTGAGGAAAAGCAACTTGGCAAATCCACACCCCTCCCTGTGCGTCACATTTTCTGATACTGAAATTAACTGTCCAAAAAGAGGTGTAAGTGCTTATTAAAAAACCGATACTAAATCAAGGTAGATAGAAGGTTATCCAACTCTTTGCTCTTCAAATTCTCATAATTAATTAAGGAAATCCTAATTTAGGTTTTGTTGCTCCCCACAACACACACACACACACACACACACACACACACACACACACACACACACACACACACACACACACACACACACACACACACACACACACACACACACACACACATACACACACACACACACACACACACACACACACATACACACACACACACACACACACACACACACACACACACACACACACACACACACACACACACACACACACACACACACACACACACACACACACACACACACACACACACACACACACACACACACACACACACACACACACACACACACACACACACACACACACACACACACACACACACATGGAATATATCAGGGTTTTTTCCCTACCCAGAAAAGATAAAAAAAAAAAAAAAATACTTTCAAAACCAGGGGCCAAGAGTCCATGGCTAAGACTGGGCACCTTTCTATAGAGAGTACTTTCTAGCTTCTGAATTCTAATTATTGTATTTTTTTTCCTTTCATCAAAAAACCTTGGCCTGGATTTCTGTTTGTTTTGCTTGTTGTTAAATCCAGCCGCAGCTTCAGCTGTTGTCCGAGAAGGGACAGGAACTCCACTGTGCTCTGTTGTACTTGGCAAGGCCCTTTCACATTACAGCTGTTGGCTAAAGGTTACCTCACTGGGCCCTGTGAGCTGCTCAGAACTACCTTCCTTCTTTCCCCATAGCTCGTATGTCCTGAATAACCAAACGAAGCAGGGGACTCAGTGACGCACACACATGCACCTTCTTCTGCCCCTCCGCTATTGAACTGGGGAACATCTTACTTTAGGTCTTCTTATGTATGGTTTGTAGCTTACACCGTTTAGTGAAGTAGCACATGGTCCAAGTAGATGGCGGCATGGAGTTATTCAGAAAGTCAAGGAATTTTCATTGAGGGTTCAGATGCAGTTAGAGATAGAAGGTAGGTCGAAATGCCTTAAAAGGAATTGAGTAGATAGGCAGGCTCCTAAATATAGAGATATTTTCACTATTAAAATTAATAAACTTTTTATAATTATCCCACAAGCCCAAACATATCCTGTTAGAGTTAATTAAGTCTTTGAAGTATAGTCATGAAATTTAACTTGAATGTAAAATTCTTGCTTAAAGCCTGTAGGGTAAAAACTGGCAAAAGTTTATAGGAACGAATTTCCATTAGCCTCCGCCTCAAAGGGCCCGGTCACATTTGTCACCACCTAGAGGGGAAATAGAGTAGTTCCTCCGTATCCATGGAAACAATACAGCCACTCTCCTCCTGGGCACCCTGGGAATGCCAGCTTTCTCCACCCTGGCCTGGCCCAGGAAGCCACCCCCGCTATTCGTTCTTCCTAGGAAAAGAAAACACGTCATACCCTGAGAACTTTCAAGAGTTATCTCACTTTTGAAAGGCATTAAAATCACAAAAACTCAAAGATAATCATTGAACTGCTCTCCTATACTGAAGTGATTTTTATATATGCCGATGACAGTGATAGACGTTAATTCCCTAAGACACCAAGACTCAACAACACAGAGACTTCCCTGTAGGACAAAAACAACAAACGTGGACACTGCAACAGCCGTTTGATTTTTTTTGTGTGTGTGTGTTATTATTAAATTATGATCCTTTAACTCCCAGCAATAAAAATGAAATAAGCTATAAATATTGTGCTTATCCCACAGAGGTTTCAAATGACTAAAAAGATATTCTTGTTACTACAGATAATTGAAAATTTTCATCTGCATATAATTTGGCTGAGCCAAGCGACATTTCTCTTAAAATATTGTAACCCTGTGGTGATGCCACTTGCTTCCTACACCAGTAGATTTAATTTTAAGATTATTCATAAATTTTCTCAACGATTTAGAGACCACGACGGACAGTTATGAAAGGACTCAGAAAGGATTATCTGAAGGAGGGCACTATGGTCTGGATGCTCTGAACTGACTTTGATTCAATCGCCTTCACATTCTGCCTTCATCGTTCCAACCCTAGAGCAGCTCCTCGTTAGCTAAACTGATGATCAAAACGCTCGTTAGTCAATGAGTTCCGTTCCCAGCTAAAATTTGAAAACAGGACAACTTTACACCAATTAAATAGTATACTTAGAACCTCAAAAGACACTTGAGGCTATTTCAAGTTAGTATACATTTGACAAATAACTGAGTTTTATATGGACAAAGGGCTGTTGAAATAGACTTTTAATAGACTTTTACCCACTATGTAGCCATGGATGCCTTGGCACCATTTAGACTAACCTGACCTTGAATTCACAGAGATCTGCCTGCATCTGCCTCCAAAGTGCTGTGATTAAAGGCGTCAACATACCCAACATGGAATCGATATTTAGTGTTACTGGAAACGGTGATACCAAACTCTCAATTATTTTGAGGGATGTGGAAGAAGGCAGGTCACACTGACACGGTTCACTACAGAGCTACTCTCTGGTAGTAAGCGCGGTCCAAGGTGAAGAATAAAAACTGAATCCTGAGTGGGTTCCTAGAGAACAGAAAGATCC